>NC_046154.1:61346061-61355502 GCF_011064425.1 Rattus rattus
GCCTCAGCAACCAGGAAGATCTGCGCCGCCCTTCCCGGGAGGTTCCGTGCACCCGGGTTCCAGAGAGCTTTTGTTTTCCTCTGGGGTCAGAACTGTGTGCAGCGTGCAGTCTCTTCTGGTTTCCCAGGCGTGTCCGCCTCTCTGAAGGTTTAGCTCTCCCTCCCACGGGATTTGGGTGCAGAGAACTGTTTATCCGGTCTGTCCCTTCAGGTGCGGTGTCTCAGACGCAGTGGATCTGCTGCTCCTGGGCCCTCCTCTACGGGTACCCAGAGGCCGTATACAGTTTCCTCCTGGGCCAGGGATGTGGGCAGGGGTGGGCAGCGTTGGTGGTCTCCTCTGCTCTGCTGCCTCAGGAGTGTCCGCCAGACCAGGCGGCGAGAACTCCCCTCCAGGGGGCCTGAGAGCAGAGAGCTGCTGAAGGCAGGGATCCTCCGCTGCTCCGGGACTCTGGCCAAAAAACCTCTGCACCCATTCTTACTACGGTCAGAGGGAGCCCGATTCCCAGGTGCTCTGAAACACCCAAGACCACAGGAGATGCCAGAACATCTACAGGAACACTCGGAGTAACTGTCCAGCAAGGATCCAGGGATGCACAAACTCCACCGAGCCAGTGGCCTGGGTTCCTTCCAGTCAGAAACTGGACCAGGAGCAGACCTGGGTGCTGGCTCTGCATCCACTCTTACAAGACCCAGAGAGAGTCCCACTCCCAGGTGCTCTGAAATGGCCAGGATCACAGGATCACAGAGGAAGCTCTACTCCCAACAAATGGAACACAGAAGAGTTCTGACACACTCAAGATAATAGATAGGGACAAAACATCTTTCACAACAACCAGTGTAACTGGGACCCCCATAGGAACCATGGAAATACAAACCCCTACCCAGAAATAGCCATGGGTTCTTTCCAGTTTGCACCTGTCCCGGGAGCAAACCCAGGACTCTGGCTCCCCATCCACTCCTGCAAGACCCAGAAAAAGCTAGACTCCTAGGAGCTCTAACAAAACAGGATCCTCTTGAGCTTGGTCACACCAGGATATCAACATCAAATGGCAGCTTGAATCCTAGGAGCTCTGCCACCTGGGATCTCAAATTACAGACCACTTGAATCTGGGGAGTTCTGACACAACCAGGATCACAGTGGTACAGGGTCCAATCAGAGACAGCAGGGACAGGCAGAGATTACCAGATGGCTAAACAGCACAAGAATATATGCAACAAGAAACCAAGGCTATTAGGTATCATCAGGCCAGTTCTCCTAACTACATAAATCCTGCTTATATCCATCACACCTGGAAAAGTAAGATTCAGATTCAAAATTAGATCTCATGATGATGATGATAGAGAGTTTTATCAAGGATATAAATAATTCCATAAAAAAAGAAATACAGGATCACACAAGTAAAATTGTGAAGACCAAAGGAGAAAACACGAATCTCTCTCCTCTTAAAAATTACAGGAAAAACAACAAAATAGGAGAAGAATTAAACAAAACTATTCATAATCTAAAAGCGGAAGAAAATAATGAAGAAATCTAAAGGAGACAACCCTGGAAAATAGAAGAAAACCTAAGGAAAGATTAAAGATTATGAATCCAAAATAAGCATCATCAACAGAATACAAGAGATAGAAGAAAAAAATAAAGCAGAAGATACTGCTAGAAAATACTGACACAACATTTAAAGAAAATGTAAAACTTAAAAAATCTCTAACTCAAAACATCAGGACACAATGAGGGTTAAACCTAAAGATAATGGTATAGAAGAAACCAAAAGATTCCCAAGTTAAAAGGGACAGTAAATATCTTCAACAGAATTATAAAAAAACTTCCTAACCTAAAAAGAAAAAGTGCCATAAACATACAAAGGCCTACAAGAACTTTAAAATAGATTGGACCAGAAAAAAGAATTTCTCCAGTCACATAATAGTCAAACCACAAAGGCACAAAACAAAGAAAGACTATTAAAGAAGAAAAGAAGAAATGGTTAAAGTAACATCAAGGCAGACCCTGGAATAACTTTTTTTTCACAGAGACTCTAAAAGACAGAAGATCCACAGCAGATGTAATACAGACCTAAGAAAAAAAAAAATGCCAGCCTAGCCACTACCCAGCAAATCTCTCAATTTACACATAGAAAGCAAGATATTTCATAACAAAACAAATTTATACAAAACTTTGCACAAATCCAAGCCCTGAAAAGGATAATAGATGGAAAACTACAACACCAGGAGGAAAACTGACCTCGAAAAAGCAAAAGAAAATAATCTTTTTAACAACCCCCAAAAAAAGATAGCCACACAAACATAATTCCAAGTCTAACAACAAAAAATAGCAGTAAGCAATGATCCAGTTTATACCTTAATATTTGTTAACCTCAAAGGACTCAATTATCAATAAAAAAGACATGTACTACCTGGCAGGATACTTAAAATAAGACCTAGCATTTTGCTGCATGCAGGAAACATACCTCAGTGACAAAAAGAGACACTACCACAGAGTAAAAAGTGTGGAAAATGTTTTCCAAGCAAATCGTTCAAGAAACAAGCTGGATAACCATTCTAATATTGAATAATAAAATCAAATTTCAACTAAGCTATCAAAAAAATAAAAAATACTTCATACTCGTTAAAGGAAAAAATCCACCAAGATGAACTCTCAATCTTAAAATATCTATGCTCCAAATTCAAGAGGCACCTATGTTCATAACTAAACATAAAACATAACTAAAAGCTGAAATAACACATTACCTCACACACAATAATAATAGGAGATTTCAACACCTCACTCTCATCAATGGACAGATCATGGAAATAGAAATTAAACAGAGACATAGAAATAAGAAAGTTATGATCCAAATGGATTTAACAGATATTTACAGAACATTCCATCCTAAAACAAAAGATAAACTTTCTTCTCAGCATCTCATAGGTACTTTCTCCAAAATTGACCATATAATCAATCACAAAGAGGCCTCAACAGATGAGGAAGATAAAACAATCCCCTACATCCTATCTGATCACCATTGACTAAAGGCTGGTCTTCAATAACAATAACAACAGAATGCCATAATACATGGAAGTTGAACAACGCTCCACTCAATGATAACTTGGTCAGGGAAAAAAGAAGAAAGAAATTAAAGACTTCTTAAATTTAATGAAAATGAAGATACAGCATACCCAAACTTATGAGGAACAATGAAAGCAGTGCTGAAGAAAACTGATAACTCTAGTGCCCTTCATAAAAGAAACTAGAGAGAAAAGTATGCAGCAGCTTGACAGCACACCTGAAAAAGTTCTAGAACAAAGGAAGCAAATATACCCTAGGGGAGTAGAGGCATAAATAATCAAACTCAGAGCCAGAAATCAACCAGTAGAACAAAAAATGCCATAGAATCAGCAAAATCAAGAGCTGTTTTGAAATCGACAAAGACATATAAACAGGTGTAGATAACCGGAGGCACAAGACAGTATCCAAATTAACCAAAATACATAAATGAAAAGGGAGACAGAACAAGAAAACCAAAGAAACACTAAAAATCCTACTATAAAAGCCTATACTCTACAAAACTGGAAAATCTGGATAAAATGAACAATTTTCTGGACAGATACTAGGTGTCAAAGTTAAGTCAGGATCAGATAAACCGCCTAAACTCTCCCATAACCCCTAAAAAATAGGAGCAGTCTTTAAATGTCTCCCAACAACAACGGCAGCAACAAAAAGCCCTGGACAGATGGGTTTAGTGAAGAACTCTATCAGACCTTAGTAGAAGACCTAATACCAATATTTTCCAAGCTGTTCCACAAAATAGAAACAGAAGGAACACTACCCAATTCATTCTTTGAAGCCACAATTATGCTTATACCTAAACCACACAAAGACCCAACAAAGAAAGAGAACTTCAGACCAATGAATTCCCTTATGAATATTGACACAAAAATACTCACTAAAATTCTTGCAAATAGAACCCCAAAACACATCAAAATGATCATCCATCATGATCAACTTGGCTTCATCCCAGGGATGCAGGGATGGTTCATTATACAGAAATCCATCACCATTATCCACTATATAAACAATCTCAAACAAAAAACCCACATGATCAACTCATTAGATACTGAGAAAGCATTTGACAAAATTCAATACCCCTTCATGTTAAGAGTCTTGGAAAGATTAGGAATTCAAGGCCTATACCTAAAATAGTAAAAGCAACATACAACAAGTCAATAGTCAACATCAAACTAAATGGAGAGAAACTTGAAGAAATCCCACTAAATTCAGGGACGTCCAATCTCTTGTTATCCAATGAAGACAGTACTCTAAATCCTAGCCAGAGCAATTTAGACAACAAACAGATGTCAAAGGGATACAAATTGGAAAGGAAGAAGTCAAAATATTACTATTTGCAGAAGAAATGATATTATACTCAAGTGACCCCAAAAATTCCACAGAGATGTCCTAAAATAGATAAATAACTTCAGCAAAGTGGCTGGTTATAAAAATACCTCAAACAAATCATAGCTTTCCTCTACTAAAGGATAAACAGGCTGAGAAAGAAATCAGGGAAACAACATCCCTCATAATATTCAAAACTATTATAAAATACCTTGGTGTGACTCTAACCTAGCAAGTGACAGATCCCTATGACAAGATCTTCACGTCTCTGAAGAAAGAACCTGAAGATCTCAGAAGATGGAAAGACCTCCCATGCTCATGGATTGGCAGGATTAATATAGTAAAAATGGCCATTTTGCCAAAATCAAGCTTTAGATTCAATGCAATCCCAATGAAATTTCCAATTCAATTCTTCATAGAGCTAGGAAGAGCAATTTGCAAATTCATTTGAATAACTAAAACACAGGATATCAAAAACTATTCTCAACAATAAAAGAACTTCTGGGGGAGTCACCATTCCTAAGCTAAAGCTGTATGCAGGGCAATAGTGATAAAAGCTTTATGATAGTGGTACAGAGACCATCCAGCAGGAAAAAAGACAGCAATTTCAACAAATGGTGTTGGTGCAACTGGAGGTCAGAATGTAGAAGAATGCAAACTGATCCATTCTTATATCCTTCTATAAAGCTCAAGTCCAAGTGGATCAAGAACCTCCACATAAATCCAAATACACTGAAACTAGTAGAAGAAAAAGTGGAGAAGAGCCTCAAACACATGAACATAGGGGAAATTTTCCTGAACAGAACACCAATAACTTATGCTCTAAGGTCAACAATAGATAAATTGGATCTCATAAAACTGGAAAGATTCTGGAAGGCAAAGGACACTGTCAATAGGACAAAACAGCTACCAACAAATTGGGGACAAATTTTTTCCAATCCTGCATCTAGTAGAGGCCCAATATCCAATATATACAAAGAACTCAAGAAGTTAGACTCCAGCAAAACAAATAACCCTATGAAAAACTGGGGTTCATAACTAAACCAACAATTCTCAACTGAGGAATATCGAATGTCCAAGAATCACATAAAGAAATATTCAACATCCTTAGTCATCAGGGAAATGCAAACAAAACAACCCTGAGATTTCACCTCACACCAGTCAGATTGGCTAAGATCAAAAACTCAGGTGACAACAGATGCTGGCAAGGATGAAGAGAAAGAAAGAGGAAAACTCCTCCATTATTGATGGGATTGCAAACTGGTAAAAACCACTCTGGAAATCTGTCTGGAGGTTCCTCAGAAAATTGGACATTGAACTACCTGAAGACCTAGCTATATTTCTTCTGGGCATATACCCAGAAGATGCTCCAACATATAACAAGGACACATGCTCCACTATGTTCATAGGAACCTTATTCATAATAGTCAGAAGCTGGAAATAACCCAGATGTCCTTCAACAGAGTAATGGATACAGTAAATATGGTACAATTACACAATGCAGTACTACTCAGGTATTAAAAATTGACTTCATGAAATGTTTAGGCAAATTAACAATATAATCCTGAGTGAAGTTATGGAGTCCCAAAAGAACACACGTGGTATGCACTCACTGATAAGTGGGTATTAGCTCAAAAGCTCAGAATACTCAAGATACAATTCACAGACCACATGAAGCTCAAGAAGGAAGACTAAAATGTGGATGCATGAGTCCTTCTTAGAAGGGGAAACAAAATACTCACAGGAGGAAATTTGGAGAAAAAGTATGGAGCAGAGCCTGAAAGAAAGGCCATCCAGAGACTTCTCCATCCATCCCATATACAGTCACCAACCCAGACACTATTGTGGATCCCAAGAAGTGCATGCTGACAGGACCCTGATATAGCTGTCTGCTGAGAGCCTCTGCCAGATCTTGACAAATACAGAGGTGGATGCTCACAGAAATCATTGGACTGAGCCATGGGACCCGAATGGAGTAGTTAGAGAAAGGATTGAAGGAGCTGAAGGGGTTTGCAATCCCATAGGAAGAACAACAATATCAACCAGCCAGAACTCTCAGAGCTCCCAGGGACTAAACCACCAACCAAAGACATATGGAGTATGTACCTATGGCTCCAGCAGCATTTGTAACAAAGGATGGCCTCATGGGGCATCAATGGAAAGAGAAACCCTTGGTCCTGTGAAGGCTTGATACTCCAGTGTAGAGGAACACCAGGGCGGGGAGGCAGGTGGGAATAAGTTGTTATGTGGGGAAGCACCCTCATAGAAGCAGGGGGGATGTGATAGGGGCTTTCAATTGGGGAAACTGGGAAAGGGGATAACATTTGAAATGAAAATAAAGACAATATCCAATAAAAGAAAAATAAGCAAGTAGATTGAGATTCATAACATATTACTTATTAATAATGAACACATACCTAAGAAATAATGTTACGCATTTAGTTATAGATGCACACAATCATATATAATAGAAAGCTTTCAATGTTTATGTAATATCTAAGGAGTTTTGGCATTGATAGCTTTGGTGAGAGGAAGAACCAAGGGGTTTTTTGTTTGTTTGTTTTTGTTTTTGTTATGTTTTGTGATGTGATAACTAGTAGTTGACACACTTCTGACATAAATACAAGAATACTTATGCTTGAATTCCTAGCTAGAATGGATGAGGTTAAGTGAAAGAAGAAAATGAGATGATTTGTATAATATTAACCTTGTGGGGTGACACTATTAAGAGGTGTGGCCTTGTTGGAGGAAGTGTGTCACTGTGGGGTGGAAGGCAGGAGACCCTCTGCTAACTGTGAGGATGCTTTCAGTCCTGCCTCCTTGTGCCCTTCTGATGAAGATGTAAAACTCTCCAGCTCCTCCTGCACTTATATGCTTATGTCCTGGGCGCTTCTCAGCTCTCCCATGTGATGGAACTGAACCTCCTGAACCTGTAAGCCAGCTAATTAAATTGTCAACTATACAACTTTCATTGGTCATGGTAATCTATTCACTGACAATAAAACCCCATCCAAAGTACAAACAGAAAGAAAGGGGAGGGCTAGAGAGAAAAGAAAAAAGATAGGAAGGGAAGAAAGGAAGGAAGGGAAAGGAAGGAAGGAAGGAAGGAGGACAGACAGAAGAAGCTTTAAAGAGGAGGAGAAAGAAACTCAAAGGCTCAATGGGTAAATGAGAGAGAAAATGGAAATGGTTTGAGACTGAAGGTGAAAGTGGAGGGATGTGGAGTGAACAAGATCAAAATCACATTATAAAACTCTTAAATAATTATTACAAATACTATTTTTCAATGCATTAAATAGCAGAAAGAGTAGAAGTGAAGGAAAGGAAAGCAAAAGCAATAGACTTGGTACTAGAATACAAAAGCAAACAGTGATATATTAAAATTAAGAAAACTGTATTAGTCCATGACAATTTATATTTGTCCCCTCGACAAAAATCCTCATCTGAAATTTATTTATTATCAAAATTAAAATAAAGAGTAGTTTAGCAGTGTAAAATGGTTTTCACTGAAAGAACGTTTAAAATAGAAAGTCAAATTATTTGTAAAACTCAGTCATTTAATAACTAAAGTCTTAATTGCACATCAGGTAGGGTCCAAAAGCATAGTACATATTAAATATTTCCTGTTACTTTCTATGCTAAGAGCCTGAGTAACCATTCCATTCAATCATAAGCAAAACTGAAGAAAGATTTTGTGTATGCAATGCAAATTTCCAGGTATTTGAAATACAACTTTGTACATGACAAACTTTCATATTTCAAATGGAATTAGCCATAAATGTGTTTTACATACTAAAAGGCTAAGGGACAACTTTGATATTAAGGACGGGTGCCTGAGCAGGTCAGTTTTGTAGACTTGACCCTTTCATTGAGAAAAATGTCTGTATTGTATTTGGGCTAGCAATTCTGGGGCTAGTTTTACCTGATGTTGGACATGCTACTACACAGCTGCTAAGCTGCTGATAAGAAACCAAGCCAGTTAGCAGCTTTTTCCTGTGTCTCTACTCCATTTCTCACCTCACCTTCCTGTCTACAGTTCTTGCTCTGACTTACCTCAGCGATGACCTATGAGTTGAAAAAAAAAAAAAAAAAGCTCCCTTTCCCAAAAATATCTTTGGGTTATATGGTTATCACATGAACAGAAAAGCATACACTAGAATAAAACTACATCCACTCTTGCAAACTACATTCGCTGAACAAAGGTCTCACTGGCAGAAATTTAGCAGTTGGGGCTGGAAATTGCCCCTGAGAGACTTGTATTGACTTCCTTACTTTCACTTAGCACTGACATTTACACTGGGCATACATGCACCTGCCTTGTTTTTTTCCTTTGTTTGTTTGTTTGGATTTGGTTGGTTTAGTTTGTTTTTTGCCATTGTTCTTGCTTTTTCAGGAGATGTTCTATGTATTTAATTCATGTTCTTATACCCACCTGTGAGCACTTTAAGGACTGAGTTATTGCACACTCAGACAGTAAATCATTTTTGTAACAAGATAAAATAATAAAACTTTTATGTACATTTAGCTCCTGCTCCAAGTTACATATCAAAAAAAAATCACATTTACTAAAAAATCAGAATGGAATAAGAAATTAAAAATTATCTAAATTAAATACTATATAGATATAACCATGGTTATTACTTATATATTTTTTCATTATTGAGCATTTCATATATTTTGATCATATTCTTTCTCTTCCACCAACTCCTCCAAAACACTTCCCATTTCACTTACTTCACATTCCTTCTCTCTTTATAAAAGAAACATACATACACATACCCCACACACACACACATAAATATGCACAAACAAAACACAGTCCAATGTGTGTTAGCCAACAAGTTCTGCACATAGTGCCTGCCACAGCACATGGTTGATATATCTATTGTCATTTTGTTGAAGAAAATGATTTTTCTTTTCACATAATCTATTAACTGCAAATAGGTTCCTGCATAGAAGTGGGATTGTTTTGTTTTGTCTTCTTCAACCTCTCCATGCATATATATATATATATATATATATATATATATATATATATATATATATATATAT
>NC_046154.1:61355602-61525064 GCF_011064425.1 Rattus rattus
CAGTGTCCAGATGTGGGTCTTTGTGTTGACGGTCATCTACTATAGGAAGATGAAGACTGAGTGAGAGACACTGATCTGACTGTGTAGCGATACATCATTAGGAGCCATTTTGTTGCTGTGTTAATTTAACACAGTAATAGTAATAGATTATTCTCTGGGGTCTGTGACCTAGAAGGTGTCTTTCCTAAATGTAGTAAGCATGTATGTGGTCATCTCAAACTCTTAGGAAGCTATCTCCTCTGTAACAAAACTGAAATTACAGAGGCTTGATCTGATATCTAAGATTGGGTTTCACACACGAAAAGGTTGACAACTTATAAACTTATCAAACAGACTCATTCCCAGTTTAAATCCTTATTCATTTAAGTATGTCATTTTTAGTCATAGTTTATTTGATACTAAGTGATATCCTAGTCACCTCATATGTGTCAGAAACATGCTTTAAGGTACAGATAGTATATGTATATCAAAAGTTTATACAATATATACTTTTATTTTTATGTTAGATTCATTGAGAAAGTAATAAAATAGTACAATCAGAGTAAATATCATAATTAAAGTTATATGACTATTATCTTTTATATTTTGCTTCTTATAATAGAATTGGTGAGGAGAAATGGGGCAATGCCTATGTGATTATATGAACTAAGAAAAAGTAACTAACATAGTCACTGCATTGAACTTTTACTTAAGAGTTACATAAAAATGCAAGCATCAAGGCATAAAGATAAATCTTATAACCAAGAAGGTTACCGAGTACCCATGAGAAGTTTGCATAAACAATATGAATGCAAAGTGATCATTTACATCCATGGATAGAAAGAGTGTGGTAATTTAATTCTTTATAATACTACTGAGAACAGTGCATAATTTAAAATTTGAATTATTTCTGGAGTGTCCCATTTAATATAAGGGGGCCATGGTGGATTTTGGAGAAGGAAAATTACAAATGATGAATTTATTGATATGTTAGGACCACTATACTTATAGTTACACAAAATATTTATCACCAATAATTGTTTAGAAAATGAATGAAAATTAACTAACTTTAATGGAAAAATCCCAAGTCCCTAAAACTCCAAATACCTTTGTCTGACATCTAAATTCAAAAGCAGATAATGCTTGTCCAAAATTCCTGTCATGACGCCAATGGAGCAAAGGTCACAGATCCACATGCAGAGAAAGACTAAAACAAGAAAAAGATAAATGGTCCTTTGTTCTAAAAACAAGTTTCACATACTGAAATACTCAGCTTGATTTTGAAGAAACATACAATTATATTTTAACACACTATCAGCTATTTAAGTGCAAAACCTGGGTTTCATGGGTCTTTAAAAAAAAAACTTATCTGAGACAAGAGTCCATGTGCAAGTAAACATTCTGAGCAGATGTACTCAAAAAGTGCCAGAGTTAGAGACAAGAATGACACAGGAAATTAAATGGAAAAAGCCAATAAAGATGTATTGTTCATTATAATGGGAGAGTAGACATTCTGTCCTTCAATAATCATCTGAGAGCATTAGGAAATGTGCCTCTCAGCCATCAGGCCACTGGAAGAAAATAGAGATGGTTTCTGGTCTGCATCTGCCCCAGAGACTTCTAACTTGTGCATGTATGGTCATCAATGCTGTGCTATCAGAGAAAGCCTGGACTTAGTAGGTGAAGACATTCAGTTCATATGTGATGCGGTAGCAAGGTACCCAGTAGGTGGTATGAAGCTGTTGGACAGATGGACAGAGCATGCTGTGTAGTCATATAGTAAATACAAAGACTGGTCAGAGGATTTAAAATGCTGCACAATAAACCACGGCTGCTGCAGGGCGATTTCCTCTAACCTGAAACAGTCTGCCCTGGAGAGGGAAGGAAACTTCCTGTGTCCTGTAAGATACACCAAGACCCCTAGTGCCCCTAAGCCACCGGCAGTTGCTGGGGAGCTGGAGCCACCGAAATTTGTGTAGGGCATGGCAGTGGGGGTGGGGTTATTTAGGAATGTGGCTTTCATGCATGTGGGATCCCCGTGGAGGGATGGATTTTAATAAAGCTGCCTTTCAATCACCCACACTCCTGTGAGTAACCTCAATAAACTCATTGGTTCACGAAACGGAAAAAAAAAGGTTAAAATACTGCACAAATAGTGTCCACTAACATTAGACTCTATACAGGACACTAATGACTTTTTGTAGAATAAATATAAATATGTCCCTGTGGTGGTTTGAACATGTTTGGCCCGGGAAGTGGAACTATTTGGGGGTATGACCTTGCTGGAGTAGGTGTGTCACTGTGGGCATGGGAAACTAGTCCCTGAAAACTAGTCTTTCCCTGTCTACCTTTGTAAGAAGATGTAGAACTCTCTGCTTCTCCAGCCCCACATCTGCTGAATGTTACTGTGTTCCCACCTTGATGAATATGGGCTGAGCCTCTGAACCCATAAGCCAGTCCTAGTTAACTGTTGTCCTTTATAAGAGTTGTCTTGGTCATGGTGTCTGTGCACAGCAGTAAAACCCTAATCAAGACATTCCTGTAGATTAGTGCTTAAACACATTTTCTCAAGCTGTTGGCATTGTATGAGTTAAATAATGGACCTTTTAGACGTGTTGTTTAGCTGTCAGAGAAGGTTCTTTGAGGGTTATAGGTTAGTTCTGCTTTTTCTGGTCCTGCTGACTCTTTTGCTCTGTTTCTTCAATGAGACCAGTCACCATCTCATTGCTTAGTTACTGCATCCTCCCTCTTCCAGGGAGAAGCTGCTCCAGTCACCATACCTTCTCTGGGATGAACTGTAGAGAGCAAAATAAATCTCTCCTCAAGTTGCCAGGTATTTGTAACAATAACAAAAGTAATGAATATATCACAAAAGATAAATAACTTTTAAACTTTCAAATTGCCAGAAGTATAGTTAGTCTCCAGGTACAGTGCCTAAAAACTTCTACACCTGAAGAGAAAGGCTAAAAAGAGGGGAGTATGGAGGTGGGGGGAACCGACGAGGTGCTAGTGGGTTTGACATTGATGTCTGTAGAAATCAATGGTCTGTACCAACTTAAACAACAACAACAACAACAACAACAACAACCACACCATATGCGGTCACCAGCACGGCTTGTTGGTTGGTTGATATCCTGAAAACTGCTGTTCTGAGAGGAAGCGGGGATATAATACATGGGAAAAGCCACAATATCAAGAAACACAGAAGACCACTTGGCCTTCTTGTTACAAATGCTAATTCATTAAATGCCATTGTATTTTCATCAAAACCTTCTTCCATGTAGTTAATTTATATCAGCATATTTGATATTGAGTAGTCAACGTCCATTTAATTTCTGAGCAACTCAGCAGCTTGGAGCAAAGTAATAACCAACACCCACCAAGAGGAAAAACGAACTGGGTAAAAAACAAAGCAAACCCAAATAGCAGTCCCAAGTGCCACCATATCGTAATTAATCCACACAAAAACATGTTTAATCTGCTCTCAACTGTAAATAACACTGACAACATATTCATAAATCACAAACAAAATTTGAAAATTACTTTACAGCAATATAGGATGGAAACAAGTTCAGCATAAAATGCCTCATATTTCAAACAAGAATACTTTCCTCTAAGTTTAAGAAATACCCAGTCAGCATAGGGATACGTAATCAGTTTAGCCTTCCATGTAAAGTTATGTAATCCTTTTATTATATTTTTACGGTGGCTTCTTAAAATCTAAATGAATCCTAACCAAACATTCCCATTCTTCTTCAGTTAATATGTAACCACTATTTCAGTGACTATGTATCTAAGTATATTCATGTTATATATGAATATAATACATATATATAAATATATGTTCATATTAATTTGATACAATTATAAATAGGGTTTACTAATATAATAATTATTACAATTATTTGTATTTGGCAACCTCATAACTAACACCTACTTATAATTGAGAGTAAACCATTGACATAGAGGCCTGGCTCTCTTATACTTGTGAGGTATATCTGACTAGAAGCAAATTAAACCATTCCAGCGGTAGATGGCTAACACATGAAAAACCTCAATGATATTTTTAGAGGATTTTGTTTGGTTGGTTGTTTGATTGGTTGGTTAGTGGTTTTGGTGTTTGTTTGTTTTCCCATATTTTAACTTTACAGATATTTTATACTATGGCCTCTGATTTTGATTACATGGCTTTTCTGTGTGTGTCAGCATCTTTATGTGTTTATTGTGCTTTTACTTTGACTCTTTTTTTCTACTGCATTTATTTATTATCATCACTATGTACACATTTACTACAGAGAGAAGAGATGACTTTCAGTAAGCTAAGAGATCAAGTAAAGACAACTACAAATTATTTAGCTCTTCTTACACTGAGAAAGAAGCTTCATTTTTCTTTCCCCTAAATCTAGGCTAGCTTGTGATGGCTTTCACAAACAGCAAATATAAAAGTTCAAGACAACCATTTCAAATGACTTCTGGTATATGAAAGCTCATTCCACAATGAGACAGTGATGATGATATAAGTCCCTTGGTTGGAATAACAGTGTATGAGACAATGGAGATAAAAAGTGGCTCAACTGTCCCTACCAAGATACCAGGTATATGAGTGAAGTTACTTTATTATCATAGAGGAAGCTATTCTCCAGTTAAACATTACCAAGTAGCCTTAGAAAATGTCAGGTGACCAAGAAGAATCACCTAGCAGAGATCTACTTTACTTTATATCCCACAATGTCATGAAATGAAATTATAGTTGTGAGACACAGGCTGTTGAAATTGACATTTAGCAATGGATATCCAGAATGGTCATCTAACCTTTCTCTTCACCAATGTGCTCTACTTCAGAATTGCTTGGAGAGTGATTTTTACCATTACTACTGGTGTGTTTTAAGTGTGTGTGTGTGTGTGTGTGTGTGTGTGTGTGTGTGTGTGTGTCCATATGTCTGTCTGTCAGTCTGTCAGTTTGTGTGCATTCATCATATGTGGAAGAAATCAGATCTCTTATTTCACTGTAGGTCTTCAGACTTGTATCACAAATAATTTAACTACTGAGCCATCTCTCTGCAGTCAATACTGTTATTTAAATATTAAGTACTTGAATCCATTTTTAGATATTTTTGATTTACTTGGCTCTTATCATATAAAATGTACATATACATCAATCCAATATCAAAAAGTTTACATTGAAGAAATCTCTAAGAGGAACGATGACAATTATCTACTTGAACATCCAAATGATCACTATCTCTGTCTTGTAATATAATACCCTGTATTAACTATTGAAATAAGTTGCTGACTATAAACGATATTCATTGGACAAATGTCTTTGAAACACTTCAATTCAGGACACCATGAGCTAGTAAGCTGTGCTATTGAGATGATTCAACTGCTTTTGCTCCAAATTTGGACAGATATCTGGTTAAAACATCTTGAGAAAGAATTTATTGACTCAGTTTATCCATTTCTATGGGAAGCTTGTTCACTTGGGCTTTCACATCTCAATATTTTGAAATGAGTTTCCCATAAAGCAACCAGTTCTAGTTGGTTGTAGTGATGATATAAGTCATGTGGTCCAGGAGGTGCCTGGGTATTGTATAAGAGGGGAAAGCCTCCAAAAAGAAGATATAAAGAAAACAACATTTTCAGAAATAGCTGATGATGCACGTATATATGTACATGTGTGTGTGTGTGTGTGTGCGTGTGCGTGCACGTGCGTGTGTGTGTGTGTGTGTGTGTATCACATTTAGGATATTAAGTAATGCAAAAGATCTACTTTATTCTATAGCATCTTAACCCATGGTTATAACTAACAGTATATCGAAATTACATATATTTTTGCAATAGAAAAAATGTAATGAGACAGAAGGCAAAATAGAGTATCATTGCACGCCAGAGGTAGGAATGGCAGCTACTACCCAAAGGCTCATCACCCAAGGAAGATAGTGGAATTACAAAAATTTACTTTATCTGAGACTATCTGGAATTAGACTATAAAGAAAAAAGTACAGTTTTAAGAGGGAACATGGCAGACTCTCTGAAAGAAAACATGTGCTTTTGCCCAGGAGGCACTTTGATTATTTCAACATTAATAAAACAAAATTAAGTAGAATTAGAAAAGGCAGAATGAATACGATTGTGAAATTTTCCATTAGTGTAATGAGATGTCTGAACCTAAGTAATTTCTGAAGAAATGAATTTGTTTTTAAACTCTGAATATTGGAGACCGTATGTTACGTTCGAGAATTTTTTGCTTGGGTATCTGACATCAGCCTCATAGTACCTACCACATTGTGAGTGGAATACTCAGTAGAAGCCAGGGCATAGCCTGCCAAAGAAAAGTAAGAAAGACCATTACCAGAGTTGGGTTTGCTCATAAAATAACTCACTCTCACTCTTCTAAGAGCGAATTAAAGGTTAGCTCCTCAATGCCATCTGTGGATACCCTTCCTCGGTCATCCTCTATTCTCTTTCTTAAAGGTCAACTGCCAACTGCCACACTAAGCACCAAGCTTCAAACAACTGATTTCTTTGGACCCAAACCATAGCAATCAATCAATCAATCAATCAATCAATCAATAACATAAAACTAAAATAAAAGTATCATTTCATTTGTGCATATTATTGTGTTTCTTAGGATAGACACAATAACAAGTATGTCATACTAGAATTTATATTGATCTTCAAGTAAGCCTCAGGCCTTGGGACATGTATGTGTGTGTGTGTGTGTGTGTGTGTGTGTGAGTAGTAGAGAGAGATAATGATACTAGGAATGATAGGAATGATTGTCTATGTGATGATTTATTTAGCATTTGTTTCAGTTTCATAGATTAAGTGATATTTGCATCATTTTCCCTTCCACATTGCTCTTCCTATGTCCTTATCACATTCTTGTAAATGCATGGCCTATTCTTTATTCATATATAAATGCATAAATATATAAATACAGTGAGGGTCTATTTAGTGTTGTTCACATTTATATATTTAAGGCTGAAAATTTAGTGTTGGATAACTAATTAGGGGATTCATCCTTGAAGAAAACTGATTATGCCTCTCAGACCTTATTGATTACACAGGCTTCCATGGATCCTTGTTAGATTGCCATCATCTACATTGGAATGTCAACTGCTTTTGTAGTTAAGCAGGTCTTGTTTAGGCAACCATTATTGTTTAGAGATCATGGGAGAAGCATTCCTGTCATATATGGATGACACGGTCTTGCAGGTCTTGTTCTAGGGCTCTGGCCCTTCAATTCTTCTGCCCCTCTAACATGATGTTCCCCGAACCTTAGATGTAGAGATTGTATTTTAGAGAATCAACATGAATAGGGAGCCCAGAGCCAATGGTAGGAACTACAAATGAGAGAGAACTTAAGCCCATGTCTTTCTAAGTCAGGTTTACTTCACTCTGTATATTTTCCAGTTCCATCAATTTACTAGCAAATTTTGTGATTTATTTTCTCTATAGCTGAATAGTAGCCCATAGTGTATATACACCACGTTTCATTATCCATTCATTGACTGAACTATATTTAGGTTGTTTCTATATCCTAACTATTGTAAATAGAGTTGCAAAGAACATGGCTGAGCAAGAATCTGTGAAGTGTCAAGCCTTTGAGCATATGCTAAGGAGTAGTATAGCTGGGTTAGCCATTTGGGATATGTATTCATAGTCTTTTAAAGGATCTTCATATTGGCTTGAAGGGTATCTGTAGCAGTTTTGAATCCTACCAACATTGAATAAATAATCTCCTTTCTTGATAGTCTGACCAACATTTAGCATCCATTATTTTATGGATCTTAGTCAATCTAAACTCAGTAAGATAGTTGGCTTTTAAATCTTAGATTCTAGATTTTATTTACCATAAACATTTATGAATACTCTGTCTTTCTCTGTCTCTCTGTTTTTTCTCTCTCTTTCTCTGTTTTCTCTCTCTCTCTCTCTCTCTCTCTCTCTCTCTCTCTCTCTTTCTATTTTTAATTTAGTACTTAAAATGAATATTTCTTTCCAGAACTTAAACATTGGGAGCATCCTGGTGCACACTGCTGGATCGTTGAGTATATTATACTTATATTTTGGATAGTGTTGAAAAAAACCATAACAGATATTAAATCATTTATATTTTGCTAACCTTTTTTTGTGTGAAATGGACATCATTCATTCCATTCTATTTTCATCTCTAAAGCCTTAAAATATTTTGTTGTGATGGCCTTTCAATATTTTCTTGAGCCCCACTAAGTGGCATTTTTTGGTTTTTATTTCTTCTCAATCTTTACTCATTTGCAGTTAGATTTTGTAGCACAAATGTGTAATTTTAAGCACTCAGGAAGTAAAGAAAGACAAGAGGATCGAAAGTTTGAAAGTCAACCTGGCACATATAAGTAAGATCATATATTAATATTAACAAAAATTAACATTTTTCATAATATCATCTAGAAAGGAAGCAAGAATATCCATAACTGTGAAAACTAAATTCAGTAAACCTAGAAGAGACACTATGGACAATTGTATAAAATACTAAGAGAAAATATTCCTCACTGGGATCATCGACATGAGTGACCTTCAGGATTAGGTGGTAGTGGTAGTGATGGTGGTGGTTGGTTGATTGGTATTGTTGGTTGTGGTGGTGGTAATAGATTTGTACATTAAAGCTATATGGAAGTGTCCATGAAGTTTGTAAAATAATTAGTAAGATCATTATCACCCCTCCATTTAAAAGCCAGAATCTCAGTGACTCAGAATAGCCTTTCAACAAAAATCATTCTTTCCATATGTCCTCTCAGAAACTCTTTAGCCTAATAACCTATTTTAAATCTTTTATCATAAAAATATGAAAGTGAATATATTTGTCTTAATAATCAACAAAGCTTATGCATTATGTACACAGATTTAAAGTAGCAGTATTCTTGTTGCTGACATCATGGTACTTGTGCTTCATTATTTGCTTTGATAGTTGGAAAGCAGATGGGTGGCTATCTTTCTTTGGTACTAGATATGCAAATAATTTGAGTATCATTTGTTCATCTGTAAAAAATGAATATTCAAAACACTTCTCGTATTTTGAGTTTTAAATGAGAAACATAGAGATTGATGCATAGCAAATAGTAATTCACTAGCTTCTAAATATGTATGATTTAACAGAATTTGAATATATCTTTGGCAATGTAGAATTCTCATTTTGATTACTTATAAGTATGACCATGTAGTGAGTAGAAGACCCTGTGGTACATCTCAGAGACAGATGATGAGGATGTGATTTTCTGCTCTTGTAAAATATCCCAAGAATCATGTAAAAAATGGAGGACAAGTTCTTTTTCTTTGAAATTTTGTTCCTATAGAATATACCATGTTACAGGAAGGAAATAGAAGACACGTTCTTTTTCTTAGTTGTGGTCTGAGGAACTCAAGAATCCTTAATCTAGAATTTGAGTTGTATTACCTGTCCATAAAATCTAATCATACTCTATCACAACATACCATATCACCTCACAGATTATTTTTCTTGGGATTCCTGAGGTCTTACTCACCACAAATTCTCTTATCTAAGTATCTGTTGAAATATTTTCATGTCCCTGAGATAGGTAGCCACATAAATACACACACACACACACACACACACACACACACACACACACACACAAAACTGGGGAACTAAGTTAAATATGCCAGTTCCACATTCATTCTTTGCTCCATCAGAAAGAAATTACAAAACAAGAACCCACTAGCTTCACAAATTAGAATTCTGGGAAATACCTTACAGATGTCTATAGGACATCTTACAGATTAAAAAAAATAATATACTAAATATTTCTTTACTACTTCTTTCCTAAATAGAGATAGACAGAATAAAATAACAAAACTAGGCAAGATAGTATTTTAGCTTTATTTCTCTGATAACTTTCACAGTCTTTCAACCCTCATAAAAATCTTGCTGAGAAAATATAAAATGGTAAGCTGACTTTGTAATACATCTTGGCAGTTTCTCAAAATGTTAAATATACAGTTACCATATGAATACAAAATTACTTCATGGAGCAATTTTACCCTTAGCTCGCTACTCAAGAGAAATGAAAGCATATGTCCACATAAAAACTTATACACAAATGCACATAGTAGCACTGTTTTGTAATAGTCAAAAGTTGAAACTATCCAAATGCCAGTCCACTGGTGAATGGATGAACGAAGTGTTGCATAGCCATATGCACAACATGGATAGACTTTAAGAACACTGAGCTAAGTCAAAGACACAGACTGGCTGGGGACATAGGTTAGTGAGTCAAAGTGTTTGCTGCACAGGCCCTACAATCTATACCCTGTACAAATAACTTTTATGTCCTCAGATAGAATGATGAAAAGAGATCCATACCCAAGCTGTATGAATGCACAGCTTAGTCTGAGTTCAGAGTGTTCTTTCTCTCTTCTAGTTGTCCCTGGGCCTAGGCCTGGAAGCTTCCAACCTTTGTACAATTCAATCTTCCAAGATGACTGATTCAGTGTGGCTCCTCTCAGTTTCTCACAGAATTGTTCTGTTGGACCTCAAACTAGCTCCAGCAATTTGTTCTAATCTTCTGATTTCTTCTGCTTCTCTGGTTTCATCTGTCTCTGCTGGCCTGCACTGCGTGTCCTGATGAATTCACAAACTCAACTCCTCTGCACTGCACTCACTACGCTGACTCCCAACTGACTCTTTCACTGTGCTTTTAGTTTCTCTTCCCTGTGCTAGTCTCATGTGCTAGTCTCCGACACGTTCTATCCAATCTCTCTCTAACTCATCATTTTGTCTTCCCCTCAATTAGATGTCATTTTCAAACATCACTGCTTCCTTCTATAAACTCATTTTACCTTAAAGGTGTATTCTAAGGGTGTGTCTGCATTCCAGCCAGAGGGATTACAGTTTTGTAGCATGACTACATTCTAGATGGATCATACGGACCTACGACTTTGAATGTGTTCCCTTGCCAGACCATTCATGTACCGGATTGAAGTTCCCCTACAACACTGAATCTCGTCCCCCCAAAAAACACATGAAGGTTGAATCAGGACTACAACATTTAGTCATTTGCCAAGCTTCCTGTCTGCCTTATACAAACATTAAGAGACCCTATCTCCAGTGGATATTTTGGAGAAGCATAAACAAAATTGTCTAAAATTAGAGTCTGGTATCTCTTGTACAAGAGTAAAAAGTACCTAAAGGGAATACACTACATAAGTTCTTGCCTGTTTTAATAAATCTATTGTACAAGAAAAAATTCATTATTGAGCTAGGTGCCACTTTAATGATCATATAAATTATCACAGGTGATGAGTATTGTCAAAGGTCAAGTACCTGGATTTGCCAAAACAGAATATAGTCTCTGGGTCATATCTATGTAACTCACAGGGTACAGAGTTTTCCTGAGACACAAAATTAAAGTGTGTTTGAAAAACCTGTTAGGATACTGAAAGAGCTTAGAGTCTCTACCTTGACAAAAATTTAAAGGTGCTAAAGATTACATTAGTCAGAATTACTTGCAACTGAAAGGTATAACAGAGAAAAATCAATTTAATGGTGAAAGGGTTTACTCGGTCTAGCAATTTTAGACATTTCAATAAATGGTGCTTGATTCCATGTTTTATGGCCTATCAGATGAGGCTGAACATCATAGCAGAAGGGCATAGTGATGATTCTAAAGAAATAAAGCTGTTCGCATCAAGACATCCAGGGTATACAATATGGCATTATCTAGAAAACTGAGGGAGAGGAATGAGAGGGAAAAGGGAGCCCTAGAAAAGGGAACAATAGGATACAGTTACTATAAAGGAGAAAATTGGAAAATGGGCAAGGGATTTGTTTGGGAGTAGTGAGGGAGGGTAGTACAGAGGGAAAACAATGAAGAAGGGATAAATAACAGTAATGATATTTTAAGAAGATGTAAGGAATTATATTATTTTGCACATACATAAAATTACATGTATTTTCATGTACTTTTATATATTATGCATAACTTAAGTATGAGTAAATAATATGAAAGACAATCAATACTCCTGCCCAGATGTGATTCCTAATACTGTAAACAGAGTAGGAGGGAATTTATGCCTAGCACTGTATAGGTACCCAATTATGCTCCATTGTCTAAATATAAAGAACCACTGATCTTTAGACCCAAGTGATTCATCTCCAACATAATAATACACCAAATTATTAGAAAACATCACAAAAGTGACTATAGAAATAGTGCAAGAATGGAGGAATCAGGACATCTGCTGAGAGGTGGTGCCTTCTATACATGACAGGCAAACATACTGATGAAATGTAAAAAAATACAATCAACTAAATAAGGACTACACTATGACAACACCACTTGATATCCACTGTGGATAGAGATAATCTCACAATGTTGAAGGAGAAATCTTCACCCTTATATGAAGAGCTACCTTTAATTAATTAAGGTCTGTTGAAGTAATGAGAATCAGTCTTCTTTGGGAATGAGTCCATTGACATATTGCCTAATCTGAATAGCTCAGCCCTAAGCATATACACACAAGAGCAAGAGTATGTGTACTCAATGGACATATTTATACATGCATATAGATATCATATATCTAACAATAAATAATGTAGAGGTCAAAAATTTGAGGGGGGGAAGAGGATATAGGAGCAGTTGAGCAGGGTAGAAGTAGTACAAATTATATAAACATAGTATTCATACATGGAATTCTCAAAGAAAATTTATATTTAAATTTTGCTTTAAAAGAATTTCATTTCCAATCATGACATAATGCATCTGCCTTGGGCTTCACATTTGTTGTTAACACTGATTGATATTTCTTAATCGATCCTATTATCAAAACATCAACTTGAACATCACTAGACACATCTGCCTTTATTAATTTCTTTATTTCTAAATACTCTCACTTTAGCCCCTCCACCATATATGATATCTGTTCCCTATTATTCACTTCTTTTGATATAATCTTATCTCTTGAAGCAGTTTTATACTCCTTCCTATCAAAAGTATACTATATGTTATAAAAGAAATATATATATATTTACAGAATTAGTTTGTGGCTCATATTGTAATAGTATTAATAATAGTAATAGTAACAAAATTATTTGAAGTGTATTGAAGTGTATGTTCCTGCCAACATTATGAATGTCTTATGCATGTTAAATTTTCTAATCCGCACACAAACATTTAATATCACCCTTATATTGCAACTTAAAACAGTGACACAGAGAAAAACATAAGTAATATCAAAATGTGTTCTTGAGAAGATTCAACCTGAAAAAAAGTGCATGCTGAAAGAGACCATATATAGAATTCTCCTGAGAGACACATCCAGAGCATGTCCAATACAGAGGTCAATGCTAGCAGCAAATCACTGAACTGAGAACAGGACCCCCTTTTGTGAAATTAGAGGAAGGACTGAAAGAGCTGAAGGGGCTTGCAACCCCATAAAAACAACAATGTCAACCAACCAGAGCTTCTAGGAACTAAAACACTACCAAAAGACTATACATGGACTGACCCAGGGCTCCAACTGCATAGTACCAGAGAATAGCCTTGTTGGGGCACCAGTGGAAGGGGAAGCTCTTGGTCCTGCCAAGGTTGGACCCAAGTGCAGAGGAATGTCAGGGGGTGGTAAGGGGAGTGGATGGGGGAACACTCGTATGGGGGAGGGGGAGGGGATGGGGAGTTATGGACAGGAAACCAGGAAAGGGAATAACATTTGAATGTAAGTAAAGAAATATATCTAATAAAAAATAAAATAAAATAAATTGCCAACATGATCTACGATGTTTACCACTGGTTCAAACAGATAGCACAGAATGGGATGTTTGTAAGCTCATAAAAGGTTAGTCTTTTAGTATTATTTGTTATTGTAACCCAGTGACTAGAACCTTGTCTGTTATATCATGGGTATGCTAGACTTAATGAAAGCCTGAAAGAATTTGCATTAAACTTCAAATTATTTTTTAGTTAAATTTGTTTATATATGTCTCCACTTAAATTAGTGAAAATGTGATTCATATAAATAAGTGTATGTTGCAACTTTCCAAAAATAAAATAATTTATAGTCAGAACAGATACACATTACATATAATCTATGTAAGTATGTATGTATGTGAATGGTTAATTGTCACCAGATATCAGCACATTAAGTGTAGCCTCAAAATATATGGTAACTCTGAAAGGCCATATGTTTATTGATTATATACAGACATGAAACAAAAATTTTGTTCCACAGTTGGCCTTCATGGACATTAAATATGGATTTGAGCCATGGAGCATACCTGAATAAACCCTGTGATATACGGTACTTTCTCAGCAGCAAGAAGCTGCAATCTAAAATCTTTGTGCTAAATCACTGTTGGATCTTTTTTGTCTTTTCTGGCCTCTTTTTTTCCCCATCCTATCACTAAAATTTCAGAAATAAGAAACTGCTTCTGTGAATACAATATAATATAGGGGTTGCTCTTTTAGGAAGCATCAAGTCGGGATAAAGAAAATAGTGTTTCTACCTTTACAGACAAGCCAGTAGATTGACTGTCAGTCCAAGAATCATTTCTTTGAACTATAAGACAGTTTGTGTTCTATTATGTAGAAGAATGAATCATTGTAAAAATTTCATCTTGGAATATCCTAGGTCATTCTACCAAAGGCTGTTCGAAGTCATCAAGTAATAGCATTAATTCCTGAATTAATTCCATGGACAAATGCAAATTTACACTCGTGTATCTTTCTCTTTTCTTATATATATCAGAATCTCCTGTCTAGGGAATGATTCTAGTCACCGGACTTCCCACCTTAATAAATGTATCCAAGATATTGCTCCATAATACTTACAGAGGACCTTCTCCCATGTGAATCTAGTTTATGTAATAATGACAATGAAAACTTGTCACCATGGACTATATGAAAGCCAATAATGTATTTTCAGATTTTTACAAATATTTTTCATGTTCTGCTTTTATTTTTAACATGAAACCAATTTTTTCTTATGAATGGATTAGAAGACTTTGAGATGTCCTTGAGGGTTTACCTGTGTTCTTAATATGTTGTTACCATCAGTTTTCATAGTACACTTGAGACAGTAAAAATAATACTGTCAGAAAAATGGAAGTAAGTATGTAATTAGTATCTGATGAGGAAAAAGCAATGTGTGGTAAAAGTTTCAAGTGCAGAAGCTGGCCTTACATCAGATCCTAGGCACTGGGCAGGAGATCAGCTCCACTGTGACAAGCTTGGAGCCCATAACCCTTTCAATTTTATTTACTTTATCCACTTAATTCACACACAAACTTGTAGCCCATAACCCTTCATTTTTTCTTTATTTGTCCAATTAATTTACATAGAGATGTAAATAACTGAATCTTACCTGTGCTGTAGTCTCTGCACTTTATTGTGGGTTATGATTTGAAATCTTGTGCTAATGATCTGAAGATCTTGTGTTAGCAGTATAAAGACAGGTAAAAGTGAAGCTTCAGAAAGAGTCCCTATCATTATCATATTCAAAAGACATTTTAAATGCAAAACTGTCACATATATGTCCTAAAATAATTTTATCATATATTCCTATGGAAATAATACCTTCACCACTGCCATCTTCTTTCACTTATGACTGGAAACATTAAATAGGCATCTAAAGTCTACACACACACTTCTGTGAGTTTCAGGGAAATAAAATTACAAAATATCCGTTGGAGAGCTGTGGCATGAAACAGATAACAAAGATAAAGCAAGAAAAAAATGAAGGTAAATCTGGACACTTAAAATAAGTGAAAGGCATAAAGAATTATGAATGATAAAAATCAATGAACTATAGGAGATTCAGAGCTTACAAAGTACTCAATAATCACTTGTAATTAGAAGTACCCTTGATAATCTCATAAAAAGGAACGTTGTGGAGAATAACACACAGTCCTTCTATATGTCTTTAGAAACTCTTTTGTTTTGCCTTTCTCCGTGGTATTAACAAAATCAGGGCTTACTTGAGTAAGGTACTCTGTGTTTGATGGGGGTGGTATGCTAATGTGCTGTTGAAAGGGCAACAAAAACCCCATTTGTCTCCATTTACGGACCAGGCCTGAATTCAAAAAAAGGCCCTAAGGTTCCAGCTTCAGTAGACCATATGTCCCATAAGTCATAAGACACCAGCTCTAGAAACAGACCATAAAATCCAGGACAAGATCATAAAGTTCCCTCCCACCGAACAGCCTGGGCACAAAAATGGAGAAATACCTTATCTCAGAATGGACCATCTGAGCTGGACAGCCCTACTTCATCATATGGTTAAATGTTCATAACACAGGAATACACACCACTGACTACCTGTGACCCCCTAGTACCCACCAATGAAATGATAGATTACCTAATCCTTATAGATTTCCCCTGGTTCCTTTTAAGAAGGCCTGTGTGCCTTTGTCTGTGGTTGTCATTTTAAAGAATGGTTGACCTCACCCCCATCCCCTGCATACTGGTTGTTTCTGCAGAATGAATGTTCTTTTGTTTTGCATACTATCTGAGACTGGGCTATGCTTTCAGTGAATTTTGGACCCTTGTACTGTCTCATTGTTTTAAGGTAGATGTTGTGCAAACATCAAGAGCTTAGTTTGCACCCAGCACCCACAACATCCACTTAAAAATCTAATCCACTTAGAGCACATGCCTGTATCTCTAACATGTGGAAGCAGAACCAGGTAGTTAGTTAAACCTTGCTGACTAGACATTATGAGCAAAATGGCATGCCTCTAACTTAGTAAGAAATCCTGTCTCCAGAAAATAAGATAGAGAACAATAAAAACACTTTTATATCTTGGCCTGAACACCACAAGGCTGTATACATTTACACAGTCAAATGCATACACAAAGCACACCTTACATATCACCCCATTCCCAGACATATCAATTTAATAGTCACTACAACATTTAGAGCACACAGCATGTGATATTCCCAAAGTGAGTTGAGGCAAACAACAGTTAAGGCAGAGGTGACCCTTGAATAGGAAAGCATGTGTTCTCAGTGCTGCTATTTAAATTCTTTGTATAACTCATTTACTCTCTATCCCTTTGTCTTCTCTTTTCTCCCATGCCACTGTGTATTGGAAGCTGAATTAATATAATTTAAAATTCCTCATGTAATGACCTTACTACATATAAGAAAACCTAGAAAGAGTAAAAAAATCAGACAATGAAAATGTATCAAGCACTCCAACACTGCTAGCGTACTTAGTGCCAACTTCCCTAGGTCTGGTTTTAGCATGCTCTCCACAGTTACTAAATGTTTTACTCATTTTTTGTATTGATTAAATTCATGATCTTACAAAAGGGCCTGAGAATAATCAATTAATATCAGATTATTCTCTATGAATACAGTACATTCAACCCCACCATGGTGCATACATTCTCCTTTTTTTTTCCACCTAGGAAACACTCTAGTACATAGGAAATGTGGTCCAGGTTGGACAAGAAGCAAAGTCCAAACCAGAATCCTCATATGCTGGGACATTCCTCTCCCTCTGTACAGGGAACTGGATGAGCCACAAAGTCATGCTACAGGGAAACATCTAAGGGACACAGAATTCCCTTTCCTTATACCATGCTTTTTTAAAAAATAAAGATCCTTTAAGAGTGCATCTAAGAAGCACAAAAGGTGAGAACTGTAGTCAAGGCCAGGACTGTGAGGGGATGGTATCATTCATTTTGGTGCCTTCCCATGTCTAGGGACACCATAAACACTTGTTTAAAAACTGAATAAATTGCTAAAACTGAAAAAGAGAAAAATAAGTTTGGGCATACAAATGGAATAGTAAAGTAACAATGCATACCAAGAGAAAGGAAGTCTTTGTTCATTTCCTGTGCATTGGGATTTGCATGAAATGAATAACATGAAGAGATGGGCAAACTCCGGTTTCTAGCAGAGGTTTGCCTATTCACAACAGCAACACAATGAATATTTCAAATTCAACCTCACTGCATTTACTTGGAAAAATGCTTCCTCTTCGATCCTGTCACTTTCATGCTAAAAAATGGAAAGGTCAGAATATTTCTAGAAACATTTTCCTCCATGGAGACAGCATGACTTAAAATGACAGCCCAGCAAGACTTCATAACAATACAAAAGTTTGGGGTAACCTCTAAGTCTCTTTAAGGAAAATGATCACTGCGATTTGCTACAAATGAGCCCTAAATTTCCTTATAGAGGGATAAATCTCTCTAACTGTGTGATTATAAAACCTAAGTAACATGTTTTAACCATTTGTGATTAATATCAAAAAAACCTGAGGATAACAGTATTGAAGAAGATACTGAAATAAATGGTTAAATATATTGCAGATTATTTAATGAATAGCAACAATTGTCAAGTCACCAGAAATGTATTGCTATGCCTTTGGTATACTGACTGAAAGTACCCTTGGGGTTCAGGTACAATTTAACATGAGGCATACACCTGAACAGGGAGTATAAAATATTTCTCTTCCTCCATTAAGTATAATATGATAAATAATTCCTGGAAAAAGTGCATTCTTTTCCTTGTACCAATTAAAATCCATTAGATCAACCAGTTGTTACTATACACACTTTAAAGAGTGCTCTTTGCTGAAATCCATATGCAGATGTCGAGGAAAGAAACATGTATGCAGTTTATGCAGTCTGAAATGTAACATATTTGAAGCTACAATTAACATATAATCAAATGTTTGGTGATTAAATAATCAACCTTTTTCATGGTTATTATCTTAAGGAAAGCGTGGAGCAAAGGAACAGTGAGAGTTTCTCCTTCCTCACTGTCTTCCACCCACTCACCCAATAGCCACATTCACACCTGCAAACCACTGCGCCTTAACGGGTCTTCATTCATTCCTCTATTATACATACGCCAAGTGCAATAAGGACTTTGTTCTGGCCACCATTGTGAGTCAGTGTTACATAGGTATCACTGGTTGGTGATACATTATTTTAGTGTCTGTAAGACATCTGGGAGTGACAATAGTGGAAGGAAAAGTGTGACGGTACTCAGGAATCTGAGGAAGGGTGACCACAGGGTCAAGGTTACCTTAGGTTACACAGTCAAACCTTGTCTCCAAAACGATAGTTTCCACTGTGGATGTTACAAGAAATCCCCTAGGATTTAAATGATTTAATCCTGCACGATTCCCTCAAAGTTCATTTCTGCTCTAGAACTTCACGAGAAGAACAAAGTGACAGCTCTCTGTGCTGTTCTTCTGGTGTCTGGCTAGGGACAGAAGAGACAAACAATATGAAGATAAGCTGAGGTCTTCCTCTTTTCCATCACTTTCTGGGTTTGGAAACTGACACGCTGTCAAGTTGGACAGCTATCACAGGAAAGGTAAACACATCACTGAAGTTGGCAGTCTCTGTTCAGGAACTGTGGTCCAGCAATCATGGCCCTGCTAATCATTTCTGCTTACACCTGTGCTATACTGGCAGAGAATACAAACAGAAGCACCTACTAAACAACTTCCCCACTCAATCACTGTGTAGATACTAAGGGGACACCATAGTTAGAATCTTAAGCATATATATTTGCAGAACATTTCCAGGGACCAGTCATGAATACTCTATATTCACTACATCACAAAAACAATCATTCTACTCCATTACATGATGTTATGTTTCTGGGGGTCTGGGAGATACTTCTGGCCACATGGACTCATGTTTTGTTTTATTTTATTTTTTTACAGCGAATGTTTTAAAACCTAAGCAAGATCTCTATAGATATCGAAGGCAATTCTGTCCTGTCAGTTCTATGTACATGCTGACTCAATGTCACAGAGTAACTGAGCTGCTTCTGCCTTTCCTGACAGTCCAAAGAAAGAGCAATGCATACAAATCATTTTACTGCTTAAAAGTTTTGAATAAAACATGCTAACCTTGTCATACTAAGTGACAGACAGAAATGTCACCATTGTTTGCCAGGGACAAATAATCCATATACTTCATGTATAATTCATCTGATCTTTAAGAATGTTTAACAATATTGAATTTAGATAAATTTCAATGCTATGTTGCATCACACTTCCTTTATCAATTTCCACATGTGCCTCATCAATTTACGTCTCCATTTATATTACTCCAGGTTGTATTAACGGTGACAGATCTAAGAGAGATTCATGTATCCTGGAAAAATATTTCAGGTCCACTGCCTATAAGCAAATGCTTCATTATTGACTCTTAACTTAGAAGCCTCAAATTACCCAAGCTTTGTAAATCTGCCAGACACCCCACGCGCAAACACTGACATCTATACCTTGTGAAGACAGAGCCTTTGGCTTCTGAAAAGAGACTGGAGAACAAACACATCAACATGAAATTTCAATCCTTTCTGAACTGAAGTTTCAGTGACTTCCTATTCATTTCTGTCAATTAAAGTTAACCAAAGATATGTCTGAGAATGAGTCATGAGGCAAAATGGAAAAGAATGTGTTGTGCAGGCTTCAAGATGAATGGAAGGCCCTGTGCTACAGGTAAGAAGAGCCTCTTTCCCATCCAGTGTGCTCTCAACAGCACCCATCCAGGGATCCCAATGTGTGGTTTGCCTGAATATCAACACAGAAAACTTCTTACCTAGAACCATCATCATTTCTTTTCCATCTCTTATATATCTGATGGCTCTTAATCTCTAGGCCTTGGAGGCTTTTTCCATGATTGGACAGCATTTTACTTTGATTAAGATAATTTGATAAAATTAAAATCTCATTAAGCACAAGAAAAGAATTGTGGGCATCACCTTTAAATCCTAAAGGGATATAAAGAAAAGAAAAACATAAACCTGTGGATCACATTTCAAAAATTAACATTTGAGCAGGGTATGGTGGTACACCACTTGGAAAGGCAGAGGCAGGGCAATCTCTTGTGAGTTTGAGGGCAGCTTCATTTGCCTAGTGAGTTCCAGGACAAGCAGAGCTATGTAGAAATACTCTGTCTCAAAAACCCAAAAATAAAAATTAGCATTGTGTTAGCTGAAATTATTCTATATGTACATCTATATGCATGCTATACACACCTATGTACATACCAGACACATGAAATTCATTCTTTCCTAGTATCTGGAAAAGCAGACCACATTTTACTGAGATATCTCCTTTGTGACCTGCTTATAGAGCAGTAGAAAATTATATGAGAAATTCATTTAGTTCTTCAAAGATAAAAATGTCAGAAATGCAGAGTTGAGTAAATGAGCCTATGGGAAATTAAAGTTATGTATTGGACTTAAAACAGGCCTTCCTTTTCAGAAATGCCTAATACACTGTTTAAAAGTGAATAAAATCTCCTCTTTCAAAATCCGATGAGCAAAAGATTTTTCATTGCTGAAGCTGTTTACAGATCATTACATACATTTGCTTTTTCTGGTATAGGTGCCTACACTTCCATTCGATGTTGCAGAGGGGTTATAAAACTCACCAGGTACTATTTAATATCCCTGTTTGGGAAGTGTAGGGACTCCTATCTTTATGGAATGACTTTATTTCTAAAAGGAGGTAGGAAATTGCCTGAGCTGTAATAAGTAAAGTTCAGAAATGCCAGGGAAAGAACGTAGGTGGAAAACTCAGGTAAGAATAATTCAACTGCATTATACAAATATATGAGAATGCCACATTTAATCCATCATTTTCTATAATTCCAGTGCAGTAATAACAGATGACAAACAAAAGAGAGACTCAAAGATTCCCTGATCTAAAAGAAACTTAACATTGGCACTTAAGAGATTTATAACAATATCTCTAAAATATTTCTATTTCATCCAGAGTACATATGTGCCTGTAGATTTCCATTATTTTTTCAACAGTTCTAATTTCATTGTGGAACAGTCACCAAATGGAAAGCGGCCATTCTATGGGCTTTTGGCAGATAGAGTGGAGTTGGCTCTGCTAAATGAAAATCTTTTGTTTGAGGAGCCTGTGTTGTTGGCAATAATTGACATTTGAACAGAGAATTTTAACTGTCTTTTATTGTCAACAAGAGATTCCTTTGAAGAGGCTTTTGTTAACCCTTTAAGCTTTTATTTTAGTTTTAAAGTTGGGCCTTTGACTAGCACTTAAGGTTTATTTATTAAATGTGTTTGCTAATTCTCATACTTAGTATTATTAGTTCTTGTATACTCTTGCAGATGGTGGGATGTGGGAATTGAAATCCATTCACTGGTGCCTGAGACTAGGTGAATGCTCTTCTAATCTCCTTCTCTGAGCAACTTTGCAGGCATACAAATGGACTGAGCATTTTCAAGGTGCTTAATTCCTAATTAATAGGAAGGACTTATTTCTTCTAACTTCAAAATACTTCTCCCTTCTATTAATTATCTTAATGTTGCTAAAACAGGATACTTAGCAAAAGTAATTTAAGGAAAAATCTATTTTGTCTCACATTTTGCGGTACACTCCATCATTTTGAAGAAGTCAAGGAGACAGAATCTTGAAAGAGCTGGCCACATAGCATCCATAATCAGGAAGAAGATAACGGTTTTGATTCAGTCTAGTATCCAAATCTAGGGAAGGATTCCATGCACAGTTTAATGGGCCTTGCCACCTCAATGAGCCTGATTAAGAAAATCTCCCACAAACATGCCCATCTGCCCGTCTTCCATTAAATCCAGAACTATGATTATCCATCACACCTCTATTTGGTTTTGTGGGTGTTAATCATTATTCTTGGTTATTCTTGATTTGGTTAAGAATAGATGTTTATTGTTTTTCCCATGAATCTGTGAGGACTCAAAGAGATTACTTAGTAGAGACAACCACTTTGATGTGAGTGGCACCACGTGATAAAGGAGAGGAGCTGGGATGGAATAATGGAGAAGTGAAAGCAGTGCGTGTAGGCAGGCATGCTCTCTCCCTGCTTCCTGAGCTCCATAAGTTGAGATATTTGACTTTACCAGGTTTACATAGCCATGGTTGACTAGATACTTGGAAACCAGAAGACACAATATACCTGTCTCCCATGAGGTTTTCCTTTAGTGTATCTGTCATAGTGATAGGAAGTCTTAATTATACAAATGTATTTTTAACATTCTATCGCTGTAAATTACCTCTTTCTTTACTGTCATTTCATTTGGGATATTCAAGCAAAATATTTAGCATATCATTGGAGCAGATTGTAATTAGAACAAAGATTGGTGTATTGACCTCTAGGGGTCTCAACTTCAGTTTTTCTACTTATATTTCTGTTTATTTTTTCCAGCTAAATATTGACAGTAAAAATAAATAAATAAACAAACATAAGCTCTCCAGAGATAAGGTTAGTTTGCTAAACTAATGCCAACACAGTCCAGCAGAACACTGGGTGTCTTTGACTGTGGTGTTCTTGGAAGCTCTTTTGTGTTGTGACTCGGACAACTATGAACCAATTTATTATTTTTTCACAATAACTTTTGAGTTTGCAAAACTCAAAAACCATGAGGATAGAAGAAAGCATTTCTACTAATACAATTTTAAGGTAAATGTTCAATGGAGCCATTATACAGAGATCGTTCTGTCTATGTCACTTTAAAAGTATCTTAAAAATTTTTTAAGAAACTTCATTTATATTTATAAAATATATCTTAATGTCATTTTTATTTAAAAGCTATCATTTGCATCCTTTCCCATCAATGCTGTAAAATATATATAATTCATAAAATTAGAAATATAAGAACAATAGAGAGAGATGCTTCAGCAATCAACAGCATTTGTGGATCTTTCAAAGGACCTAGATTTATCCCAAACACCCACATGAAAATTCAACATTATATGTACCCCCAGTCCCTGGAGATCAACGCCATTTTATAGCCTTTTTTGGGCACTTGCACCTACATGATGTACAAACACACATGCATGCAAAACACCCTGCAAAAACAATGTTAAAACAATTAATTGAAAGTAAAGTACAATTTCATAATTACTCAAAACCATTGAGTGCATAGTAAACAGCTTTGGTTGTCTGCCTCAATCCATTTTAGTAGTTCAAAAGATGACGCTACATTCTGTGCTTTTATATTTTAGAGATGGGGTGTTGTGGTACAGTGGCTTTCAGACTACCCTAAGAGAGCCAGAGGAGACTACACTCTGCCCACATTCTGTCTCTAGAGGAAAATGCCCAGCGCCTTCTGGGCCCCCTGTACACAGGGATCCAAGAAAAGGAAGGAGGTCAGACACTTCTGGTAGCTGACCTCACGGAGAGCTGAAACACAGCCCACAAGGAGTGAATTCAGGCCCGAGACCACAGGAAAGACCAACTTTTCTGCTCCAATTGACCTGCCTGGTGGACTCAGGACACAGGCCCACAGGAACAGCTGAAGACCAATAGACAGGAAAGACTACATGTCTGAAAGCAGAATACTCTGTTCCCATAATTGGCTGAAAGAAAACAGGAAAACAGGTCTACAGCACTCCTGACACACAGAGCTATAGGAAGGTCTAGCCACTGTAAGAAATAGCAGAACAAGGTAACACCAGAGACAACCTGATGGTGAGAGGCAAGTGCAGGAATCCAAGCAACAGAAACCAAGACTATATGGCAACATCAGATGCCAATTCTCCCACCAAAGCAAATACTGAATATCCAAACACACCAGAAAAGCAAGATCTAGATTTAAAATCACATTTGATCATGATGCTGGAGGACTTCAAGAAAGACATGAAGAACTCCCTTAGAGAAACTCAGGAAAACATAAATAAACAAGTAGAAGCCTATAGAAAGGAATCACAAAAATCCCTGAAATAATTAAAGGAAAACACAATCAAACAGGTGAAGGAATTAAAAATGGAAATAGCAGCAATAAAGAAAGCACAAAGGAAGACTACCCTGGATATAGAAAACCAAAGGAAGAGACAAGGAGCCGTACTTACAAACATCACCAACATAATACAAGAGATAGAAGAGAGAATCTCAGGAGCAGAAGATTTCATAGAAATTATCGACACAATTGTTAAAGATAATGGAAAATGGAAAAAGCTACTGGCCCAAAACATACAGGAAATCCAGGACACAATGAGAAGATCAAACCTAAGGATAATAGGTATAGAAGAGAGTGAAGAATCCCAGCTCAAAGGACCAGTAAATATCTTCAACAAAATCATAGAAGAAAACTTCCCTAACCTAAAGAAAAAGATGCTCATAAACATACAAGAAGCCCACAGAACTCCAAATAGATTGAACCAGAAAAGAAACTCCTCCCGTCACACAATAGTCAAAACAGCAAATGCACAAAACAAAGAAAGAATATTAAGAGCAGTAAGGAAAAAAGGTCAAGTACCATATAAAGGCAGACCTATCAGAATTACATCAGACTTCTCACCAGAGATGATGAAAGCCAGAAGAACCTGGACAGATGTCATACAGACACTAAGGGAACACAAATACCAGCCCAAGTTACTATATCCAGCAAAATTCTCAATTAACATAGATGGAGAAAACAAGATATTCCATGACAAAACCAAATTTACACAATATTTTTCTACAAATCCAGACCTACAAAGGGTAATAAACAGTAAAGCTCAACACAAGGAGGCAAGCTACACCTTAGAAAAAGCAAGAAACTAGTAGTCTTGCAACAAAACAAAGAGAAGACAAGCACAAAAACATAATCTCACTTCCAAATATGAATGTAACAGGAAGCAACAATCACTATTACATAACATCTCTCAACATCAGTGGAGTCAATTCCCCAATAAAAAGACACAGATTAACAAACTGGATATGCAATGAGGACCCTGCATTCTGTTGCCTACAGGAAACACACCTCAAAGATAAAGACAGTAGTACCTCAGAGTAAAGGCTGAAAAAGAACTTTTCAAGCAAATGGTCTGAAGAAGCAAGCTAGAATAGCCATTCTAATGTCGAATAAAATCGATTTTCAACCAAAAGTAATGAAAAAAGATAAGGAATGACACTTCACATTCATCAAAGGAAAAAATCATCAAGAGGAATTCTCAATCCTAAATACCTATGCTCCAAATACAAGGGCACCTACATACATAAAAGAAAGCTTACTAAAGCTCAAAGCACACATTGCACCTCATACAATAATAGTAGGAGATTTCAACACCCCAATCTCATCAATGGACAGATCATGGAAACAGAAATTAAAAAGAGACATAGACAGACTAAGAGAAGTCATGAACCAAATGGACTTAACAGATATTTATAGAACTAGAACATTCTATCCTAAAGCAAAAGGATATACCTTCTTCTCACCACCTCATGGTACTTTCTCCAAAATTGACAATATAATCAGTCATAAAACAGGCCTCAACAGATACAGAAAGATAGATATAATCCCATGCATCCTATCAGACCACCATGGACTAAAGCTTGTCTTCAATAACAATAAGAAAAAATTGCCCACATATTCATGGAAGTTGAACAATGCTCTACTCAATGATAACCTGGTCAAGGAAGAAATAAAGAAAGAAATTAAAGACTTCTTAGAATTTTATGAAAATGAAGCATACCCAAACTTATGGGACACAATGAAATCTGTGCTAAGAAGAAAACTCATAGCTCTGGGTGCCTGCAGAAGAAACAGGAGAGAGCATATGTCAGCAGCTTGACAGCACACCTAAAGCTCTAGACAAAAAGAAGCAAGAGTAGAAGGCAGGAAATAATCAAACTCAGAGCTGAAATCAACCAAGTAGAAACAAAAAGGACCATACAAAGAATCAAGAGAACCAAAAGCTGGATCTTTGAGAAAATCAACAAAATAGATAAACCCTTAGCCAGACTAACGAGAGGACACAGAGAATGTGTCCAAATTAACAAAATCAGAAATGAAAAGGGAGACATAACTACAGAATCAGAGGAAATTCAAAAAATCATCAGATCCTACTACAAAAGTCTATATTCAACAGAACTTGAAAATCTGGAGGAAGTGGACAATTTCCTAGACAGATACAAGGTACCAAAGTTAAATCAGGAACAGGCAAACCATTTAAATAACCCCATAACTCCTAAAGAAATAGAACCAGTCATTAAAAGTTTCCAAACCAAAAAGAACCCAGGTCCAGATGGGTTCAGTGCAGAATTCTATCAGACCTTCATAGAAGACCTCATACCAATACTATCCAAACTATTCCACAAAATTGAAACAGATGGAGCACTACCGAATTCCTTCTATGAAGCCACAATTACTCTTATACCTAAACCACACAAAGACCCAACAAGACAGAGAACTTCAGACCAATTTCCCTTATGAATATCGACGCAAAAATATTTAATAAAATTCTGGCAAACCGAATGCAAGAGCACATCAAAATAATCATCCATCATTATCAAGTAGGCTCCATTCCAGGGATGCAGGGATGATTTAATATACGGGAAACCATCAACATAATCCATTATATAAACAAACTGAAAGAACAAAACCACAAGATCATTTCATTAGATGCTGAGAAAGCATTTGACAAAATTCAACACCCCTTCATGATAAAAGTCCTGGAAAGAATAGGAATACAAGGTCCATACCTAATCATAGTAAAAGCCATAAACAGCAAACCAGTAGCTAATATTAAACTAAATGGAGAGAAACTTGAAGGAATGCCACTAAAATCAGAGACTAGGCAAGGCTACCTACTCTCTCCCTATTTATTCAATATAGTTCTCAAAATCCTAGCCAGAGCAATCAGACAATAAAAGGAGATTAAAGGGATACATATTGGAAAGGAAGAAGTCAAAATATCACTATTTGCAGACAATATGATTGTATACTTCAGTGATCTCAAAAGTTCCAACAGAGAACTACTAAACCTGATAAACATTTTCAGCAAAGTGGCTGGTTATAAAATTAACTCAAATATATCAGTAGTCTTCCTCTACACAAAAGAGAAACAAGCCGAGAATGCAATCAGGGAAATGATACACTTCATAATAGCCCCAAATAATATAAAATACCTCGGTATGACTTTAAACAAGCAAGTGAAAAATCTGTATGATAAGAACTTCAATCCTCTGAAGACAGAAATTGAAGAAGATCTCACAAGATCTAAAGATCTCCCATGCTCATGGATCAGCAGGATTAATATAGTAAAACTGGCCATTTTACCAAAAGCAATCTACAGATTCAATGCAATCCCCATCAAAATACCAATCCAATTCTTCAGAGTTAGAAAGAAGAATTTCCAAATTCATCTGGAATAACAAAAAACCCAAGATAGCTAAAACTATCCTCAACAATAAAAGGACTTCCTGGGGAATCACTGTCCCTGAACTCAAGCAGTATTACAGAGCAAGAGTGATAAAAACTGTATGGTATTGTTACAGAGACAGGCAGATAGACCAGTGGAATAGAATTGAAGACACACATCTATGGTCACTTGATTTTTGACAAAGGAACCAAAACCATCCAATGTAAAAAAAAAAAAGAGCATTTTCATCAAATGGTGCTGGTTCACCTGGGGGTCAACATTTAGAAGAATGCAGATTGATCCATGCTTATCACCCTGTACAAAGCTTAAGTCCAAGTGGATCAAGGACCTCCACATCAAACCAGATACACTCAAACTAATAGAAGAAAAAGTGGGGAAGAATCTCGAACATATGGGCACTGGAGAAAATTTCCTGAACAAAACACCAATGGCTTATGCTCTCAGATCAAGAATTGACCATTGCGATCTCATAAAACTACATAGCTTTTGTAAGGCAAAGGACACTGTTGTTAGGATAAAACAACAACCAACAGATTGGGAAAAGATCTTTACCAATCCTACAACTGATAGAGGGTTAAATTCAAAATATACAAATAACTCACAAAGTTAGACTGCAGAGAGACAATTAATCCTATTAAAAATGGGGTTCAGAGCTAAACAAAGTATTCACAGCTGAGGAATGCCTTATGGCTGAGAAGCACCTAAAGAAATGTTCGATATCTTTAGTCATAAGGGAAATGCAAATCAAAACAACCCTGAGATTCCACCTCACACCAGTCAGAATGGCTAAAATCAAAAGCTCCGGTGACAGCAGATGCTGGCGAGGATGTGGAGAAAGACGAACACTCCTCCATTGTTGGTGGGATTGCAGACTGGTACAGCCATTCTGGAAATTTCTGGAGGTTCCTCAGAAAATTGGACATTGCACTACCTGAGGACCCAGCTATACCTCTCTTAGGCATATACCCAAAAGATGCCCCAACATATAACAAACACACATGCTCCACTATGTTCATAGCAGCCTTGTTTATAATAGCCAGATTCTTTCCAGCAAAAGAACCCAGATGCCCTTCAACAGAGGAATGGATACAGAAAATGTGGTACATCTACACAATGGATTACTACTCCACTATCAAAAACAATGCCTTATGAAATTCATAAGCAAATGATGGAACTGGAAAATATCATCCTGAGTGAGGTAACCCAATCACAGAAAAACACACATGGTATGCACTCATTGATATGTGGCTATTAGCCCAAATGCCCGAATTACCCTAAATGCACAGAGCACATGAAACTCAAGAAGGATGACCAAAATGGGAATGCTTCACTCCTTTAAAAGGGGGACAAGAATACCCTTGGGAGGGAATAGGGAGGCAAAGTTTAGAACAGAGGCTGAAGGAACGCCCATTCAGAGCCTGCCCCACATGTGCCCCTTACATATACAGCCACCAAACTAGATAAGATGGATGAAGCAAAGAAGTTCAGGCTAACAGGAACCAGATGCAGATCTCTCCTGAGAGACACAGACAGAATATGGCAAATACAGAGGCGAATGCCAGCAGCAAACTACTGAACTGAGAACGGGACCCCTGGTGAAGGAATCAGAGAAAGGACTGACAGAGCTTGAAGGGGCTCGAGACCACATACGAACAACAATGCCAACCAACCAGAGCTTCCAGGGACTAAGCCACTACCCAAAGACTATACATGGATTGACCCTGGGCTCCAACTGCATAGGTACCAATGAATAACCTAGAAACAGCACCAGTGGAAGGGGAAGCCCTTGTTCCTGCCAAGACTGAACCCCCAATGAACAAGATTGTTGGAAGGAGGGCGGTAATGGGAGGAGAGTGGGGAAGGGAACACTTATGTAGAAGGGGAGGGGGAAGGGTTAGGGGGATGTTGGCCTGGAAACTGGAAAAGCTAATAACAATTGAAATGTAAATAAGAAATACCCAATTTAATAAAGATGGAGAAAAAATAAATAAATACTCTTATAAGACTAGGAGAGAGAGAGAGAGAGAGAGAGTTCTAAACTTTCATTTGAGAATAGGTAACCAGGATAAGTTTTACTAAAAGATAAGCAAAAGAATAATAAAGGAAAGAAAAAGAGTGGAGATCATAATATAGAGGAAAAGATACCAAGGGATTACAGTTTCATCTTCAGAGGTATATAGCATTATAGTATGAAGGTGTTAACTCATTTAGAGTAGAAAACTGCAAGACTAATCAAATGGTTAGTAATTTAGTTTTGTCTCACAAAAAGTCTTCATCGGTCATTTTAGATTGAAAAAACTCTTCCAGTAAATGAACCATTAAACAGGCAGAAATTACTAAGGTCTGATTCACTTTGTAGATAAGAATGAGGTGGATTTGGATGTAGGGGTTTGAAAATCACAAGAATTCTTCAAACTCTATATAATTCATCAAGTTCTCTTACAAATCACGGAAAGAAGATAGCAAACTTTTGGAAACAAAGGCTTCGTAACAATGGCTTTGTGAACTGGGTGGCATGGCTCGTTTTTGTGATCTCAGCATCCTGGAGGCTGAATGAGGAGGAGAGCAAGATTTGGGGTCTGATCTGCTTTATGAGTCACTTTCAGATAGCACTGGGCTACAGAATGAGACATGTTTCAAAGAAAGAAAGAGAGGGGGTGGGGCAGAGGAAGAGGGAGAGGGAGAGGGAGAGATGAGAGAGAAAAAACAAAGAAACGACAACAAAAAACACTTTAACATACCACTTTAAAGACTTAATGGATATTTCCATTGAAGATATGCAACAATCTGATATATATATATATATATATATATATATATATATATATAATTCTTGTTTACAACAGGTGCTGTGAGGATCTCTGCTCATTTAAGAAATGAAGGTAGAGAATATTTACACTATAGCCAAGGGCAATGAAGACTATCTTCCCTGCTAGAAAATGACTTGTGTTTTCCTTCATTTTCTTTTAAACCTGGACAATTGTAGAGAGTCACTTCTTTATTTATCTATGGAAAGAGGTTTGTTCCCACCATCAGTTAAAAGGAAGGATTCAGAAGAGAACATCTGAACCATTTCTGACAAGCTAGCAAATTATGTAAGCACTGTTATGGTTCCTCAGACTTCTAATATTTTTCTTGGTTGCAACTTAAATAACTGGTCTCTTGGAGGCTGAGAAATCTGGGCTATGAGGCTCCATGAGCACTTATAATACATGAAATTTGTCCTGGGGCTATGTAGGAGACATAGGTGTCTAGAAACTGCCAAATCTTGCTTTTCCAGGAATTTTCAAATAGACCTTTTAAAAAAAAAGAAAAGGAGGAAATTGAGTGCTTGGGAGAGGAGCCTATGACACAAAATGAGAAAACAAAACAAACAAAAACTATAAAAATATCCTGTCAAAAGGGAAGAGAGTGTTGCAGCCCCAGACAAAGACACAATCATCAGTAAATAACAATGGCTGTTAAGCCTGTGGGGCATAGAAGCACAGTTCATGAGCATTGTTAAGAGACAACAAAGCTAACCTCTGATGCTCTTAAATTTTAAATAAAATGTGAAATACAAAAATGAGTTTGGAATATTATTGAGGGGAAAGTTCAAGGATAGTCAATGCAGGTACAAAGTTTCAGGACATAATGTACATGGAAGAAGTCAATATGTCAGAGGAAATAAACGAATGAAGACAATGGCAAAATGAAAAAAAAATAAATACATGAACAACCAAACAAACTTAAGTATTCCAGGACTTCTCAGGTTGATAGAGGAGGATGGGATTTCCCTTAAATTACACAAGGGATAGATAATTTCTGACAATGGTGATGAAGTCTTTATTGATAACTAGATAAACTTACAAGTATTTAGCACTAAAAGGCACAGGGAACTCAATGGACTGAAGCTCAGTAAAGAGTATAAACAAGTCTTTGATCATCATAACAATACCCAGGGACATGAGCAAATTAGAGATATTAAACATAGATATATTGTGTACCACCAAGGAATAAATGTCTTCTTTTACCATTATTTTGACTAGATATAATGCAAAATGCCTTTTTGTTGCTGGATGACCTTTCTATTTTTGTTCCTCAAGTGACATCAAGTGAAAAAGGGTGTGGCAGGGAGAACAGGAACACGAAATCCAACTTTGTAGACTTGAGATTTGTTACCATTCTGAAGAATTACTGTGGAAAGATGATGATTGTAACTCATTAACCTCACATACAGTGTCATGTGTTGTAGAGCTCACCAAGAAACTGGCTCTGGAAAAATCAGAATGTAGACCAATGGTGTAAAATAGAAAAGCAAACCATGAGCATTAGTAATAACAGTCATCCGATATTTGACCAAGAAGCAAAAAATATCTATACTAAAGACAGTATTATCAACAAATGGTACTGGAAAGACTGAATGTTCACATGCAGAAAATGAAGTTTAATCCATACCTATCACCCTGTATAAAAACTGTATCGAAGTGGATTCAAGACCTCAGTTTGAAATCTAGAACACTAATACTTCTAGAAGACGATTATGGAGACGCTTAGGAGATAGATATAGGGGAGGACTTTCTGAACAGGTCTCAATTTGCCAAGTAATAAAAATCAAATATTGGCAGCTGCAATCTCATAAAATTAAAAAGTTTCTGTACAGCTAAGGAAACAAGAGATGAAACTCAAATTGAGAAAGAATCTTTGCCAGCTACCCACCTGATGAAGAATGATTTAGATCAACAAAACAGCTGATAACAAATGAGGGGACGGTTTAGAAAAAGGAGGAACTCTCACTCATTGTTGATGGTAACACAAAATGGTATGGCCATTCTGGAAATCAGTATAGATGAACCTCAAAAGCCTCCCAATATGATCCATATAATTCAGTATAGCACTCCGTGGCGTCTGTCCAAAGAACTTGACATCTTGTCCTGCCAGTTCATGCTCAGTTATATCATTACCATCATATTTATATGCCCAGGAAATGGAAACAACAGAAAGTGTCATTCAACAGACAAAAGGGAGATGAACATATGCATAGGAGAATACCTTCTGTTCAGTTATAAAAGACAAGGAAATTATGAATTTTACAGGTAAGTGGACATTCAGGTATTGTAAAGGAGAATATTATGGTGTCTGCCTTTGGGAGATTTTTGTAATCATTCGGTGAGTCAATACATATGAAATACTTAAGAATAATTATTCTTGATTCATAATTCACGCCTTCAGTGTTTTTGCTACAATTGTAACTGATAGTGGTGCATACAGCCACAAAACAACAAGGTCACAACAGCTACTTAGTATAAAGTGAGATTCATTTCTTTTCTCCCACAAATCTACTGCCATCTGATTTCAAACAAATGCAGGCATAGGCTTTCCTTGGTCTTCTTGTCCATCTGCAAAGCACCTAGCACCTCCTGGCACCTCTGAAAATGTTTATACTGGAAATCAAACATGAATCCTAGCTCCATGGGGAAGATTGATAAGTGAGATGTTTTACAGGATTAGTGGTCTCACTCAGTTCTGCTTAAAGCTATGTTCTCAGCCTTCATAATGCTGCAACCCTTTAATACCTCATGTTGTGGGGACTCCAACCAAAAACTATTTTCATTGTTACTTCATAGCTATATTTTGGCTACTGTTATGAACTTGTAATGTAAATACATGTTATGCAGGATATCATATAGGTAACACGTATGAAAGGGTCATTCAACACATAAGTTGAGAACAACTGACTTAACATCTCAGAATCTAAAAATGAAAGGGTTTCATACATTAGTAGCTTCAACTCTTTTACTGTTTCCCTAGTGTCTAGAAATGTCCGCTTGCCTGAGTCCAGTACTCTATCCTACTCTACACTTGATCCTTTCCATCTCATTTCAAAACCTCTAAAACAGTTTTTCTCATTCCCAGATGCAAAATAAACTTACATGAAACTTTACAAATGCCAAGGTGATATGAATAATGGTTTTTAAATGTCCCTGAAACTTAAAGTGTATCCAAAAAGCTCTCCAAAAGTTATGTATTTCACCCCTGGCCAAAAAGTCAGCTTGGCCCCATTGGAATGGGGCCTTGTGAGACTTTCCAGAGAGAGTTGATAATCTCATTACTCATTTTAGTCTATATACCACCAATTCATTACAGAGCTTCAAGATTCTGTTCTAAATATCCATCATTCATCAGTATCAAGTACGTGAGCTTGAGATAAGGGGGAAAGCACCACCATTATATGGAGGTAAAATGAAAATAATGTATTCTTTTCATGTCTTGGGATGCATCAAATATGAAAAATACATAATTAGTTATAGGTTCCACCTTCTGCAGATGACCTTCTGGAGACAGACTTTGAGGTTGGGTATCCTTGTGATTTTTTTTTAATTTTGTTTCTGGGTTATTGCTAAATTCTCTATCACTACAAAACTATCCTCATTCTATTAAAAAAAAAACAACAACTATAACCTGAAAAGGTGGTAAAAGACCGAGTATGGAAATTATACGTACAGGTATTTATTTAAGCAAACAGGCTGTAAAAAGGAAAAACATTTATGATCAGCATCAAAAGATGTAGAATTTTTTAAAAATTTTATTTAATCCTTTTTTTTACACTCCAGATTTTATTCCTGTCCTAGTTCATCCTCTGACTGTTCCATATTTCATACCTCCTCCCCTTGTTTCCATAAAGATGCGCCACCCTACCCTCCACCCCACCAGACTTGTCTTTATACTAAAACATATATTTTTGTTTTGTCGCTTTTTCATCTCTCACTTGCTTCTTTAAAGTTTACTTTCATACACACTATACCCCACAATCAGCTATTCTGCCAAAACATGTCCTTGTTAGACAGTTAATGGCAAAAATACTTTGCTGCTTGATAACAACCCTATTGTAAGGTAGGGATGATAGGTTATTGGACTACGTGTCTTCTGTGAATATTTATCTTCCTGTTATCTTGAGGAGAGCGATGAAAATGAAGAGGTTTAAGAAGTATCCATACCACTAAATTCTGTTACATATGCCTGTAGACTCAGAACATCTCAACTTCATTGATATTTCATTTAGAAAAAAGCACCAGTGAACCAAATGCATCTGCCTACTAATTTGTTCTGGTCATAAAGTATATTTCTCACTAGAAATCTAAATACTAAATTTCAAAACTGCCTTCTCAAGCACTTTTTAACACAGATGACAGTTCATGAAGGAGAGTATTTGATTTGAAAATATCATAGAGCTAAAATACAAAGATGTAAATATAAGTGAAACCGAGAGATATTGGAGAACATAGATTAGAACCATATGCCTCATATCAAGACTTCTCAAACGTGTGGGATTTCACAGCATCCACAACAGAAAGGAATTCTTTAATATAATTGTCTGTCCAAAACAAGATCTCAGTCAACTATGCTGTGACTATTATCGTGACAGAAGCTGCCTCATTCTTACCTACCTACCTCATCCACAGTAAACCCACATAGACCAAACTTTGGCAGCAAACAACCACACTCTGATTAAATTTTAGGCATATTCTACAAAATAGAACTCATCCCTAGCACTATTTTTTTCATCTTTATTAAATTGGGTATTTCTTATTTACATTTTGATTGTTATTCCCCTTCCCGGTTTCCGGGCCAACATCCTCCTAACCTCTACCCCTCCCCTTCTGTATGGGTGTTCCCCTCCCCATCCTCTCCCCATTACCGCCCTCCCCCCAACAATCACATTCACTGGGAGTTCAGTCTTGGCAGGACCAAGGGCTTCTTCCCCTTCCACTGGTGCTCTTACTGGGCTATTCATTGCTACCTATGAGGTTGGAGCCCAGGATCAGTCACTATTAATTCATCCAATAACCCATGCCTATGTAGGTCATAGGCCTTATGGAAAAGAACCATTATTAATGTTCTCCCAAATGTACATGGTATTTAGGTGCCACTTAAGTACTATATTTATATTAATTTATTAATGCATCTCTTTAACTTCATTACAAAAGCTTCTTTTTGTAATAGATGTCAATAAGCACAGAGACCTACAGCTGATAAGTGTGCAGAAAATAAGGTACTGCAAAGTACTGAGACATAAAGAAAACACTAACATAACACTCCTTCCTCCAAAGACTCAGAGATCAACACAGGAGAGGGTGGGGAAAAATTGTAAAAGTCAAAGGTAGTGGTTGACAACAGTGAAATAGTGTCCACACACAACCCAGTTACATATATAAACTCACAGTGGCTATGATCATGTACGAAACCTACAGAAGAGTTTTTGTAGTCCCACAAAATCCCAAAATCTCGAACTGAGAAGCTCTAGACAATTTGTGGCTGCTTGGAGAGGAATAGTCAGTTTTCTTGAAGATGAGTCCCCTGAGAGGCTTCTTATGCACCAGTAAATGGCCCCCCACCCATAAGCATATTGGAAGAACTATGTGGATTCTCAGGGTTGGAAAAACAAAAGGACATAAAATTGAGGGAGGTAATAATGGCAGGTGATGTGGAGGTGAAGTCAAGGGGATGGAGTAGCTGATGGGTATGATCAAAACACATTATATGCATGTATGAAGTTCTCAAACACATAACAAAAACAAAAAATAACAAAAGACTTGATTTTCCCATATGTAAAGAATAGATGACAATATTTCATGGTATGATGGCAGAATAAACCACCATGGCAGGATAGACATTAAATGACATAACATTTGTAACTGGATTTGAAAGAACTACCACGTACTATCTTCTAATTACAGCAACAGTAATGCTCTGGAAATAATTTTTACTGAGTAAAAATAGACAAATTGTTCAGGATTATATCCCTGATGAGAGTGTTTGAAAAATTCAACTTTTTTTAACCTTCAGTTCCAAAGTTTGCCTTCTTTCTGTCATCACATGCTTAAATGTACATGTGTGAAACTCACCACCTTTCTTGGAAATGAGAGACAGAGCCCAAGTAAAAGATGGGGAAATGAGATGACAGAGTTTTTAAATGCATCCAGATTAATACAGAATTAAAAGATAGTTTGCTTTGTCCTAAATAGAACTTAACATATTTCTCACATGAGTTCTGTATATTAATATAATATTCGATATGTAAGTTATAAGACTGGGATAATTAGAAGAATATACTGCCAAATATATGATTTTCTGGTAAAAACCTTATGAAACACAGAACACCTTAAGGGACATTTTTTTAATAGGCCGAGATGACTTTATTTCGTTTTCATGTTTTAAACAAGAATTGCTTCATTATAAATAATCTACGAATCAAAGCATCACATAGGCAGGTTAGTGATACCCAAAGTCTACACACATCAGTGAACTTCTATGCACTTAGGACAGCCATACAGCTTTAAAACGTTCACTATTCAGAGGCTTCTTGGATGGTTTGGTTTTGTTTTCCTCCAAGTAGACTGCCAAGTAGTAGTAGACAAGATTTTTTTTTCTTTTCTGACTTTTTAATACAAAGTGTTTTTTAAATGTTACCAAAATATTAAAATTGCGATTTAGTTTTTGAAAAAGAACAACCATTCTTACTGGCTGAATTGACTTCCGGAATTTTCTTTCTCCAGACATGCACTATTCAATCAGATTAATTTTTAATTTTCTAATTTTTTAAAGGGCAAATCTTAAAACTGGATTTTCTCCCTCACAATACTGAAAACATAAAAATGTCAGGGTCATCAATCAAATAACCATAATTACTGAAGGATACAGTGTCCGTGCTAAGCCTAAATCACTTCACTGTTTGCAATTCGTACTTAAATGCTAGAACACAGCTAACCATTTAGACAACAGAAGCAAAGAGCAACTAGAGTTTTAGGGAATTCTGAATAAAGGACAAATCTGCCAGCCTATTTTGTCTCATTTCCGTGTGAATGTCTAAAACAGCAACAGCTGACAGCAGCCACAAAGAACACTGCACTATCAACGGTGCACAAAAGATTGCATAAGAGCTGACGAGGAGGCACACCATGTATTCTTATCTGCCACCAAGAACGAGACCATTACTCTCCCGTGACATGAACACTACCACAGAGCAAACTTCACTTGTGCATGCAAGAGGTAAATCACTACCTTCCCTCCCTCAGATGACAAAATTGCCAGACAAGAACAGAAAAGTTTCCACTCCCACACACATAACATCCAGTCCAATCTGACGACAATGGAAATCAAATAATAAGAAAAGAGGAAAAGCAAGCCAAGGGGTTTAGAAATAACTAAGGCATATTTACTAAAACAGGTTCATTTACACCACTATCATAATTATTCTTCAAAAGTTTTACACAGGAAGTGAGACTGACCTTGACTGAGAAGCACTATCCCAATGGTTTTCCCCATCCACCTTATACCCATTCCCACAAAGGTCTGCAGATTAATAAGACAGGAGCCTCTTTAATTCTAGGGATGGTGGGGGAAGGGCAAACTGCTTTAACCAACACCAGTAACTGACGACTTGATTCTGAGCAAGGTGGAAGGCCATTCCTTTTGGAGACTGACGTAGAGCTGTGTGGTTACAGCCATTGGCAGTAACTGCTCAGCTGTGGATGTCTTTCCAGCAGATGTCTTTTTTTTTTTTTTTTTTTGTTTTTTTTTTTTTTTTTTTTTTTTTTTTGGAGCTGGGGGCCGAACCCAGGACCTTGTGCTTCCTAGGCAAGCGCTCTACCACTGAGCTAAATCCCCAACCCCTCCAGCAGATGTCTTAATATTGGAGCTGAATTTCAAAATAGTATTAATAAAAACTTTCCATGCTTAAATGTGTAAACTTTTCTTTCAATTATAAAGTATATATTTCACAAATCACCATACCTTTCTCCCAGACAAAAGACATAATTCATTTTCACTGTAGTGCCCTGAAAGCAGTTTATTGTCCATACACAATGTAAATGAAATAATTGCTGTTATTGCTCTTGGGTCTTAAAAATAGTCTGATTGTAAAGAGCACAAGATTAAAACAGCCATATTTACCACTATTGAAACTTGATATACTCACTCCCTTAAGCTCATATATTTCAAAAGTACATCCTTCCCCATGGCTCTAGAATGAGGGATTTTTGGCAGCCATACAAACGGCCAATCTGAAGAAGATGTAAGCAGAGGTTTGGCTGCTCAACCAGGACAAACAGGACATGAGAGAATGCTAGGACAAGACAGCAACAAACTTAAGGCTGACAAGCAAGAAAAGAAGGAAGATCAACTAGATACATTTTAACTACTCAAGATGTCCATACCTAGATGTAGATGCAGTGGACAGCCCTGAACATGAACATGAAGGGTATTTATTTACTATCAGGTGACAGCCTTGCAGGTAATAGGCAACAAGCGATTAAGACCTACAGCTGTGAGTAGCCAGTGGCGCCGCTGTGAGGAAGATTCACCCTCTCATCTAACGCTCATCCCAAGGCCATGAACCAAGATTAAGCACGGGAGCAAACTGAATCAAGACTGAATCCTTGGGCTCTGCCTACAAAGCATCTAATATTTCCACCACACACCAAGATTTTTCTCCTTAGCCGAGGGTAGGGGAAGCAAATAACAGGACAGGATAGGATTGTAACCAGCTATCAGTGGTAAAAATAAGAAGGTAATTTCAGAAGACAACAACCTGAGCCCCCTTTTAATGCACAGGCATACATAAAATTTATTTTAAAATGTCATCGAACTAAAATACAGTATCAAACAAACATTACTTGGTAACCATGTGTGCTATGCCCATATACCTTATTTTCTTATCACATTAAGTTATGTCAGTGGCATTGGCAATGAATCAAGACATTCCTACTTTTATAAAAAATGAGGACAATATTAATATAATATATAACTGAAGATCTCTATGGTTTGGGAGTACAGTTTGGTCACTATTCTAATAAATTTTCCCAGGGAATAAATAAAAGTGTGTTTTAATAAACTTGAGACTATTAGAGCAATGAAGTACTAACGAGTGTGCATGTTTCAAATGTGGATTCTCTTTCAGAAGTTAGGAAATAACAGACAGGCAAGACCTTACTGCCTGCTCCAAATATTAAGGCCATCAAGCAGAGTATGCCTGTCTGACAGAGACAAAAATAAAGAACCCATACCAAAGTAACAAAGCCATATTGCAACACTCCAGCCTGGTTTTACAAAGGGGATTCTTCCAGGGGCAGCGGTCACAGTTCAGTATGCAAGTCCCTCCAGAGTCATTCCCTGACACTTCTGTTTAAAGTCTTTGAAACAATAGAGCAGACATTACAGTCTTATGCTGGGTTTTATCTAAATCGCAGTGTAAAACATGCTACTATTGTGACTTCTGAAATGTCATCCAAGGGAATGGAACAAGACAGAGAACTACCTAGACAAGAAGAAAAGCTAACACAAAAACATTGAGTGGAATTGGACCGTTTGGCTCTGAGGGGTCTCTGTGATTCGTAGAATACACGCCAGAAGCTCCTGTGCCTTTAAATATCATTTAAATATTTAAATAAGCATTTAAATATCTCCCTACTGGTATTCTTATTTAGACCAGTCCCCAGTTTATGATTTGCATAAGCTTTAAAACCATGAAGTTTAGACGTCTTGTGTGGTGTCATCACAGAGGCTGTAGCCCCGAAAGGCTGAATGGGAGAAAGAGAGCTTCAAGAAGAACCCTGTGAGACTCGGGGAGCTTGTCTAGTACTCACTGCTGCAGACGCTGCCAGCATGGTTGATGATACCCGAGCCGCCCTAAAGTGTCAGAAGGGAAATCTCTCGGCAGAAAATAATTAAAATGGAAGGACATATTTGAACAAATAAGATGGGAAAGTTAAACAATTAAAGCCAGATACAACGGCACATACCTGTAATCACAGCACGTGGGAGAGGGAGACAGGAGGCTCCTGAGTACATGGGTATGGGACAGCCTGCGCTGTTTCAGTTTTCAAAGTAACAGTCTTTGGTAATGGCTTAACCATACATTGAATTTAATAAAATGAATGGAGTTTATAGATCAAAATGGACTCAGCTACTTACACGTAAGTTTGGTAGAATTACAATAAAGAGTTTAGATGACGCGGGTGAGAGAGTGCATGGAAGGCTGTGCATACAGATGAGGCTGAGTTCCTAGGCAGTGTGCCGTCACTGCACTTGAGAGACTCTGTGCTGGAAATAGGAATGTAAGAGGAACTACAAAGGACGTAGTTTTTTTTAACTATGAATTTTCAAGCTAGCCGCCTATCATAAATTTATGGTATACTGTTTAATTTGCATTCAATATTACCTACATGTCCATTATGTCTACAGACTTGACATTCTCTTGATGAAACAGCATGCATTCAATTTGAGAAACAGTGGAGGTAGCATTTAAAATGTGCAGGCATGGCTTTTGTACATTTTACCAACACTGTAAAAACCACCTTTGTGCTATTGGAAACTCCATATCATATATCTTTGAACAATATCACTATGCTAGAATATGGGTCATTTCTTTCATTCACCTCCTGTAGCCTTATGGGAACCACTTTCAATATTCCTACATTCCTCTGTAAAGCATATGCAATACGGATACCCATTTGTGGGGCTTCGTTTTTATAGATGATGACTAAGAAAGAACACCAAGGACTCTGCATATTGATATAAATACTCAGTACATTACCCAGTCATGACTATGGCTGCTGTCTTATTTTCATAGATAATAGAAGATGTTTCTTCTAGTTCCAGGGAAATAGAAAAGATTATTGAAATGGCATTACAAGCTATGCACTTGAATGATGCTATTCATTATCCTCATGGAAGTTCAAAGTTCTTTCCTTCTGAAACTACATTACTCTTCAAGTGGAAGAATGTTATTAATCTCAACTCCTCAAAAACCAACAATAGTTAATACCACTCTAAATTTCTTTTATGAAAAAAGCAAAATATCTTTGGATAAAGCTATTCATTACAAAAATATTTAAAATACTACAGAGTTTAAAACAGTCTGAGTGTCCAATAATAGGAGGTGTTTGGAAAAACTATCTACATAATATAATACTGATCCTTCAAAAGCTCTTCTGTATGAAACATATGTATTTCTGAAACAGCTTAAAGGGAAAATTGATACAAATATTTTACAAGTACCAAGATTCATGAGAAAAATGAAACTTAGGAGGGCTATATGAATATGGTACTATGTGTTGCAGAATGGAGTCATGGTGAAATTTCTCTCTTCCTCTGTCATTCTGCAATGTCCGTGAAACGTTCACATTTAAGAAAATAAGATCAGACAAGACAGCTGAGTTAGAAGAATGGATTGCACAGACAGGCAGCAGTTTGAGGGATAGCCCCACTCTAGTTATTTGGGACCCACATGAAGACTGAGTGACACTTATGCTACATATCTGCAGCGGGCAGGCACTAGGTCCACACTGTGTACGCTCTTTGTTTGGTGGTCCAATCTGTCTTGTCTGGACTCAGTGGGAGAAGAAGCACCTAGCCCACCATTCACTTGACAGACCAGAGTGAGAGGATATATAGGAGTGTCTTCATTCTCTCAGAGGAGAACAGGAGGGGAGAGGGACTGTGGAGGATGTTTACACAGGGTACAGCATTGTGACATAAGTTGAATAAATAAAAAAAAGACAGAAAATCCATTTATATGTGATTTTGCCTTTTAAAAAAACTTTGGTTGTACAGTTAAGTTTATGCCATATTAAAAACAATACAAATAATAAAATATCAATATTTTCACATGGTCCATGCAAACCATGTTCCTTACAGTAAAATCTGGCAACCTAAGAGAAAACTGAGATACTTTGTGTATATTAAAAAGGTTAAGAGGGGCTGGAGAGATGGCTCAGTGGTTAAGAGCACTGGCTGCTCTTCCAGAGGTCCTGAGTTCAATTCCCAGCAACCACATGGTGGCTCACAACCATCTGTGATGGGATCTGATGCCCTCCACTGGTGTGTCTGGAGACAACAACACTGGACTCATATATAAAATAAATAAATCTTTTAAAAACAAAAGGTTAAGAAAGTGTTGTATCTATGGAAGGGAAGACTAACACTTTATTCATTTGTTTCCATGTGGGCTGTACCTAGGACAGAAAGAAAAGTGAGCTGAGGAAATCAAGTTAACTTGATTTATAAATGTAAACATACAATCAGTCTCAAAAAGGTTACCTAGATTATGGAATCCTTATGAGTAGAAATGCAACTGGTTTCCAAGTACTCTCACTCTGGTCACCATTTTACTAAGTATTAATTGACAGTCGACTAGAATCTTACTCCTCTTGTAAGTTAACTAGGGTGGCAGGGAAAGGGGAGGGCAGCAAGCTCAGAGCATTCAGATTTGAAGGCATTAAGCTGAACAGGTTTAGAAAGCTAATGTGTTTCTTAATTCCCAAAGTGATTTTTCAAAGCAGACTCTTAGAAGGACTGCCAAATAAAATTAATCCTTTAAAATGATAATGCAGATTTTAAAAAATCACAATGGAGAGCTGTGGGTTTAAAGAGATTTTAATATTCAATGTATTTTAACTTGTAGCTCATCAAGTTACCTATGGATGGCTGTTATCATCATTTCTTAAAGTTATATGGAAAAGGGTGTTTAAAATATAAAAGAAATTCTTATCCATCCGTGTCTGTACTCTTACAAATCAATATGTAGTCTTGTAATGTTTCATCAAAAACTAATTCTAAATGTCAGTAGTTTATAATAAATAATGTTTTCTTCAGAAAACAGTAATGACTAATTCTTATGCTTGGTCAATGAAGACAATAGGAAAAGTCTAAACATAAATTGTTTTCAGCTGTAATGTAATTAAGACTGGATTTCTACATATTTGCTGTTCTTTGCAGGGTTGAAAGCCTTAAAAGTGAAAAATAAAACTTTCAAAGCACTATGGGTATTCTGAGCACATGAACAATGTTTACTTTTTGTTTTGTAATTAATATTTATGTATTTATTTACTATCCCTTCTTCTGGTTGCCCCTCACAGACTAGTTCTTCCCAATGCCCCCTCTGCTTCTCCTCTGAGAGGGTGGAGCCCCCCTCGGTATCATGCCACTATGGTGTATCAAGTCTCTGCCAGATTAGGCCTCTCTGACTGAGGCCAACCAAACCAGCCTTGCCGGGGAATGGAAACCATAATAAGGCTACAGCTTTAGGGTGAGTCTCCACTTCAGTTGTTGCAGAACTCACATGGAGACTGAGTTACACATCTGTTACATATGCGACAGGGGCCTCATTCTAGCCTGTGTATGTTCTTTGGTTGTTGGGTCAGTAGTGTCTATTAATTTACTATATGCCACATAAACCATACCACTCCTTATTTTGTAGGTGTATCTCTAATCTGTTATAACTCTCCTTATGATGGTAAGAGATATAATAAATGCAGTAAAATATTACTACAAGTTACAGTGACTAAATAAATATAGAGAAATACAAAATGTGCAGTAATCATAAATATTCTGACCTGGTGTATCCTAAAAGGCTTTTCTGAGTGAGTGTGGTCTGGGATGTAAAGAAGTAGTAATGGATAACCAGGCAGAGGATGAGAGGAAGAATACAGGCACAGGATCAGTTCTAAATCAGGGGTTGAAATGGAACTCGACTATAAAGAAAAAAGAGGCCAAATTTGATCAAAGATAAAACAGAAGGAAACAACCTGACCTGGCTATTGAATGTTTCCTTCCTTGTTGTTTCTGTATCCCCGCTCCCCACCCATCAGCCCTGATATATCTTCAACACAGATCCATCATTTCTCTCAGAATAAGAAAGATGGATGGAATCCTTATCAACAAAGAGGTAGATGCAGCTTGAAGCACTGAAGTGATCCATGCTGAGGGAAGCAATGGGGATAGAAGCAGAAAGAGGCTCACCCTGTAGCAAAGGGTTGGCGTTCTCTGCATTGTGTGGAAGATCTACACAAAGTGAGCAATTTGAATCATGACCTAGAGAGCCTCAGTGGAACTTTCCTGTGGATGACACCAGGCACAAAGGTTATGAAGGATGGCAAAGAAGCTGGCTTCTCAACTCTCAGGAAGGTTTTCATTATATGGGTCCCAGTGCTGCATTGAAATTCCAACAGGTTTGATATTATTGAGGTCTATAAACGCCTATAAGTTAAAGACTGTTTCATTCCCATTATCCAGATAAGAAAATACAAAAAGCTTTAACGAAAAGCAGCAATTTGATCAACAAGGCGGTTTGAAAATTCTGTGAATCTAGCTGGACAGTTACTCACTTTCTTCATCTTAGCACCTTCTGAAGTCCCCAAAGCAGGCTCTGGGAGCAGAACCAACACTTTTAAAAGTGTTCTTATGATGCAACCTTGTAATCCAGAATCTATATCCTCTTACTAGAAGAGCTCATTCTGCAGAAAGAGGTAGAACAAGGAAAATACAGTAAAGGCCCTTAGACCACATGGTTAACACTGCAGGGAGACAAACAGCTCAGCACTAAATTAACGCTAATGCTATGTACTCCAGCCTCCAGTCTCGGTTCCGGGAAGTAAATCTGTAGAAGATTGTCATGTGGCATTTGCAACAGACCACAGAGAAGCAGACTAGAAGGATGCCATTGCCCTCTCTCACACATTCCACTCCAGATCTCTCTATTAGCTATACAGTGAGCTAGAATTCAAAGGTGTGTATGTGTGTCCGAGACATATTTGAAAGCCAATTATGTAGTGATAATTCTCATGTAAAACATATCACAGCAAGTTTTATAAAAACATATGGCTACAAAAGGACTTTCTGACAAAAGTAACAAAATAATAGGTCATCTGTTTCCAGATCTAAATTTAAGGCAATAGTACAGAAATACTTTTTTTTAAAAAATATATATGTATCAGAGATACCTTTACTGTTGTCAGTGCCAAAATTGAGAAAGAAACTGAGTGACTCATCATCAAAGTGGGCCAATTGTCTGCAAACTGATGAGAAAATATCAAATGGCCATGCACTCAAGTGTAGCTAGCTCCGGAAATTGTTTTAACGGTATTAGCCTTGTATCATTTTCTTAAAAGCCACATGATATGTCTGCTGATGGATCTGGGAGGGGAGGATACTTCCTGTGGTTGTGATCAGTGTTATTTTTCATAACGTTAGTGCTGTCCTTGAATAACTTAACTCAGCTGTCAATGTTATCCTTGCCAATAGAGCTGGCATAGACCTGACACAGAATAAGATTCCTTGTTTCACTGCTTCTATTTCAGATTAAGACACCTTCTATAGTCTTCATATCACAATGGAATATGCAGAGAGAAGTGCGTTGTGTGCCTTTTCTGTATTCTGTTTCCTTACAGCAAGGAAACACGCCAAGTTTTCTACATTCATTTACGTGAATGCAATTACGCTCTGAGTTTCTAACAGTTGGAATGTTTGTGATGACAAGTAAGTATATAATCAATATGGAGCAAAGGGGCAAGGAAATGCATGCCCATACCATTGTATCTGTCCTGGTTCAAATCCAGATTCTAAGTATAACAGTAATTCAATGGATTCTCCAGAGAACGTGAAAATTTACAAACCATGGATAACCAACAAGCCTATCCCCTATCATGATACACACTGCTCAGAAATACTCACTTGATTTAAAAAATAGAAGGCAAATGAATTCTGTTTTTAAGTGCAAATATTATGCTGATTTCTCATTTGCTAGATAAACTCGAGTCCATACCTCTTGTTCACAGACTAGATATTACTAATTAGTTTCTGTACTATGTCCCTCAGATTATGGTTATAGCCTAATTATAGCACTAAGATAGGCACTACTCATTGATCAGAAATAAGAATTATTGAGCTGAAGAGAAAGCTCAATGATTAAGATCACTAGCTACTGTTAAAGATGACCTGGGTTCAGTTTCCAGCACCTATACTGTAGCTGACAACACTCTGTAACTTCAGTTCTAGGATATCTGACACCCCGGATTAGTTTCTGTTGGCACCCAATGTTCATGTGGTACACATACAGATTCAGACCAAACACTAATACATATAAAATAAAATATTCTAAAAAGAAAGAAGACCATTAACATATGGTTTGTATAAGTTTTCCAGATATCCTTACTGTTATTATGAAGTTTTAAAGAATTATAACTATCTAATGATACCTATAATATACATAACCAACATAAGTTGGTGTATAAGTTTGAATATATAGTTAAAATGAAAATTTCCTGTATAGGATGTCAATGTTCCTTCCATTAACCGGAGGACACATGCTAAAACCCAGCATCAGGCATAAGAATTCCCCCTTTACATTGTTGGCTACTGTTGTACTCAAACAGTACAGGCTATTACCCTTAGTTGCCCTCCATAGGTGTAAATTAAGTTTCTATTGCCAAAGACCCTATGCAGTTCAGAGAGCCTAGAGGCTCTCAGCTGGAACTGACCCAGACATCTCCATCTTGAAGACTAGCTTTCATATTGCCTGGAAGCACCATTCAAGCTTCCACAGGAAGGAAACAACAAACAATTCTAACCAGCTATGACGCCTATGACCCATATCAGTGAGCAGCACAACATAATAATCACAGGGGGGAGTAATGAGACACAACCTCCACGACATAAAACACTTTCTAACTGGAGTTAAGACCTGATCTAAAGGACAAGCGCTTTCCCTGGTGTTGGAAAATTAGTCCACTACCCAAAGCCAATAAAGTCACAGACCTTGGAGAACTCACAACCACCGCTTTACTAAAAAGCATAATCCTTTATAACGTTTTATTTTTTTTGTCTTAGTTATTTTTCATTATCCTAATCTTTTTTTTTACAGTCCAGTCATTATCCCTCTCTCATTCTGCCCTCCAACAGTTCCTCCTCCCATTACTCCTCCCCCATCTCCAGGAGGATGTCCTTAGTTATATTTTAAATATTTGTCCTTATACCCAAAGGTAAGTGTCGTCTTCACCCCTCATCAGAGAAACATCTCTTTTTGGCAGATAGAGAGCATTATAAAAAACTGAAACCTTCAAAATGAGGAGTTGTAGAGCCCAGTCCCAAAGGGTACATTAAATACAACTTACTGTAAGTAAGGCTAAGGGATGACTGTGGAAACAGAGGGTGGCGTGCAGAGGGTTAGTTGTAGAAGCCAGAGGAACAAAGGCTTTGTTGTGACATTGTGTATTCTAGTAATGTCAGAAGTTACACCCACAAACTCTCACCAACAAGCTTGCCTAAACATGAGCTAGAAAAGAACAACGGTAATGGGCATGCTAAAGTAGATAGGAAAAAAAGAGGCCAGGAGGACTAAACCCTACATAGAATGACAGACAACTAAGAAATGCTGAGAAGGGGAGGAATAGTCTCGCCCAGGGAAGAGCACCCAAATGCTCATGCAATTCAAATTGGGATAATGTCAGCCCTGAAAAGATCAAACAAGTAACATTATACAAGCTGACCAGGTCATACTTATGTATTTAGAAATATATAATACATATGGAATTGTAATTTATATTATATGTATATAAACAGTTACATAAATATAAATAATATATTGTATATAATATATACATATAATGGTATATAATAATGTATAAATGAATACAATGTATAATGTATCTACAACAATTATTAAAAACAGAGGCCATGAATTTGAAAGACAGAGGATATATGGGACATTTTGGAAGTAGAAAGTGAAGGACAGCACGATGTAAATATATTACTCTCAAAATATAAAAGAAATCAGAAGTGGGGTGTGATAAAAATCCAGCCGTCATTCGAAATATACAAAAGCACTGAATGTATGTTATAAACTTTATCCCCACCCCGCACTTAAGATGAAGATAATTTTGACGAGATATGCAATCTTCCTGAGCTTTCAGATTTTTCTTTCCACCCGAGGATGTTGTGAAGACCAAATTAAATAACACTGTGAAAATTTTGGAACCATTATGTTGTGTAAAACTTCTTATTGTTATTTTATCCAGAGCTGCATGGCAAAGGAAAACCCCACGAAGTCAAATTTAAATAAATTGCAAAGAAAGACCTTATTCAACATTCCTCGAGTACAATCTCCTCACTTCAAAATTTATGTTCCGAATTTGGTTTCACCTGAGATGGCAGTGGTTCTGAGAGCCACCAGGGCCTTGATGTGCATGGAAACATTTCTTTTATACCGTTCCTTCCTATGTTTGTACCTATGCAATTGACCATGTGTGCATTTTAGTAAACAAACCTTCTTGCAAGCTTGTTCGGCGATTGGTGGGTGCATGCTCAAAAGGAAAAGGTACTGAGTAAATAGGCATCTTCGCTTCTGCAACAAAGACACAGGAAGGAATCAAGGAGAAAAATCTCTGCTTTGAAGAGATAAAGAAAGCCTATAATCAGAGCTATCCAGGCAAAGGCATTACCTGTGGGAAGCTGCTCTGCTTTGTCCTCACGGAGCACCGTTCATCCAGAAAACTCAAATCACATACTATTTATTAAGCCCCTTCATGTACACGGCCCTCATTGATCCTCTCAGCAGGGTTATAAAAGCACATTATGGACCCCTATGTGGGCATATGAAAACTAAGGCACTGGGGAGTGAAGGGCCTCATCAAAATGCACAAAAGTAAACACAGGAAAAAATTAAGAATGTAAGAATAATTATGGGTATGATGCACTTCCTTTGGTGTGAGCCCTGATACTTTTTTTTTAAAGTTATTTATTTCCATTAAATAGCAAACACAGCAGCAGCCACAGATGTGACTGAGCTTTGCTGGGGTTAGGGGGGGAGGTCAAAGGTAGCTTTTATTAAACATTACGTGAAATTTCCACATAAAATTTCCTGAGACTCTTAAGCAGGACAATAAATAAATGTTTACCAGACCTCAAACAAAAACCTAAAACTAATATTTATTATTCATTCATTCATTCATTTGAATCTAGCAGTAATACAAGGGCAAATGCACAGAAACCCATGCTGGCCAGCTTTGCCAATCCCAATTCAATCCTCTGGTCTAATAAGCATTTAAACCCGGTGGGTGTATTAAATGAAAACAGAAACAAAGCGAACACTGAAGTTGCTGCCCGTCAAAACTTCCCCACCTCTGAGCTCTGCTTCAGTTGTTCCTACAGCACTCCTGACACCTTCAATCAGACTGATAGAGTTATTCCCCCTTTCCAGCAACAAGATCTCCTACAACTTCCTTTTCCCAAGCAAGGAGAAAGACAAAACATGTCTGCTTTCCTCAAGAAAGCTGATAAAACGAGGCTAAAAAGCAACCTCCTCTTGAACTTTGTGTTTCTCTCTTGGTCATGTGGGAGGGTGGTAATAAATTTTGGAGAAGGAAACGGAATTCACAATTAGGGCTATTTCATCTCTATACTGGAAGTTGGCTTGAGAAGAAATTTCTGCTCTCTCTTCATTTAGACTCCTGTTGTGATCAATAACCTGAACAATCCCTGAGCTAATTGTCTACTCCTTGGACTTTAAAAACAAGGCATACTAGAATTTCTCATAAACATTTAATAAATCATTTTTTCTCTCTCTGCATGCATGATTTATAAAGTAAACAACAAAAGACATACTTATAAAACAGGCCACAAAGCCTGTCGATCCTCACCAGACAATTTTTCTTCTGACAACATTTCTAAATCTGCTGAAATATGTTTTGGCAAGATTCAAATTTCTTTTTCATAAATAATATATGTGCAAAACAAAATTAAACATCACTACTACCACCACCAACAAGATTCCCAAGCTGCTGTTGCCACTGATTTCCTCAGTGGGGTTTGTCTGCTCCTTTCTTATATAAATGCACCAACAAACAAGCACAATGAAAACGGGTCATATCTCAGACATCAGCCCCGACCAAACACAAACTAAAACTACAATTGCTGGACACACACACACACACACACACACACACACACACACACACACACACACACACATACACACGTGTTAGAGCTGTAGAAAGTCTTACTTACATAGAAGGCCTTACTGAGAAAACCCATGAAGGCCAACAGAACACACATTTTTAGATTCCACTGCCTTTCCACAATAAAATGGCATGCATATTTATATTTTAAAAGAATGCTGCCAGAAACTACCAAAGTCAGAACAAGACTCACAATAAACCTATAGAAAGCATCTCTTCATGCTCATATCTTGAAACAGAATCTAATAGGAAAAAGAAAGATAAAGAAAGGCAAACATAAAAGTGCAGGCAAGCACCATCCCCCAGTCTATTGTTATTGATTTCAGTTGATGGTTTGGCTTACATTCTCCACCTTGATGTCGACACCCCTGTTTATATACACCCTGTAACTTAAGACTCTGTGGTCCAAACATTTCGGTATTGCTTAAGCTACAATTTGGGATTTTTTAAAATGCCAAGTCTCAGAATTGTCTATTTCAGCACTAATACTTCAGTGTATGCATGTCCTGTACACATTTCTGGACTCATACTGACTAGGCAGCTTCATTGGCCAGTCTTACAGATTAAGAAAAAATGATTATTCTCTACCTGGAAGAATAGGACCTATTTAGAAAGAGTGATTACATGCAAAGTGTAACCACTCAACTCTGGATAAATGAAAGTTATATTGCTTGAACTGGGAATGGGGTCCCTATTGGAGAAGTTAGAGAAAGTATTGAAAGAGCTGAAGGGGCTTGCAACCCCAAAAGAACAACCATACCAACCAACCAGAGCTCCCAGGGACTAAACCACTACCCAAAGAGTACACATGGGCAGACCCATGGCTCCAACTGCATATGTAGCAGTGGCCTTGTAGAGCACCAATGGGAGGAGAAGCCCTTGGTCCTGTCAAGGCTCAACCCTCCAGTGTAGAGGAATGTCAAGGAGGGGAGGCAGGCAGAGGTGAGAAGGAACACTCTCACAGAAGAAGGGGGTGGAGGGATGGGATAGGGGGTTTATGGATGGGAAAACCGGAATGGGGCTAACATTTGAAATGTATATAAATAAAAAATATCAAAATCTTAAAAAAAACACATAAGAAAGAAAGTTATATTGAGCATAAACCAAGGTTTGCATATCTCTCTACAGTTAACAGTCTAGTCTGCACGTAGGTAAATAGAAATTGTTTTCCACTCTAGAGTAAAATGGAAAGCCCAAGTAAATATTAAAAATTCTTTTCAATACAGAATAACTGAATATTTGTAAAGTCTCCTTAAACAAACTTCAGAGAAGCAAGTTACTCTCCATATGGATGCTAAACGTTCAAGATAGATCTCCTCATGTGGAATAGAGAGATCTTGCTTCCTCCCTACTGTTTGACAACATAATCCTTATTCCTTTTTGTCTACTCAGCACAAAATACGAAGTCTAAGCCTCTTGTTATATTTTTCATAAAGTACTACATTAATAAAAAAACTGAGAAGAAATATAAATTAGACATTGGAGTTGTACTGGAATTTTGTTTACCAGTTCAATACTTACTAGGGCTTCCTCCCCCGCCCCATTTAAATGTACCATTTTTTCCTTTTTCTTTTTATATTAATTTTATTCATTTATATTTTAAATGCTATCCTCCTTCCCGGTTACCCATCCTCAACCCTCCCCATCCTGTCCCCCAGCCCCCTGCCCCTTTGTCTTTAGAGGTTGCTCCTCCCGCACTCACCCACTCTGCCTCACCACTCTAGCTTCCCCCTCTGCTGGGGCATTACAGAAACAATTACAATTGTGGTTCTGAAACTGAAGTATTGGATTAGAAAAAAAGGGTGAGAAGCCTAATCCTGGAATTTCAACTAATTTACTTAGTACTTTTTGAGTCCTGTGCTTCTTTTCTTTGTAGAGATTATTATCTTGTCCATTGGTTTTTTTTTATTTCAATTCCTAGAACATCTTTTCCACATTTTTCTTTCTTCTCATATTTTTGTAGCAATCTGTCATCCACAGTCAAAGTCATCATAAAAATATTAGCAAATATAAAAATATTATTTGTCAAATACTAGATTGTTTTATATATTGAACCTTAAGCAATCTACCAAGACAGAAGAGAAGATTGACAATATAACAACAGTGAAAATGGAAACTTCCATCATACTAATACAACTCTCACAGCAGTGAACACTTTATAAGTATTTCTAAATTTGGTACCTTTTTATGTTCCTTTTAAAAATTTAATCTACTATAAAAATTTCATATGAATCTTTGGGTAAGCATACTTAAACCTTTGCAAGCTGAATACTTAATGGCGTTTTGTGGGGGGGAGCATGCACATCTTCAAATACAGAAGATAATATGAAATCATTTTCATAAGCAATTACTTCAGTTTGTATCCTATGTACAATGCAATCTTCTCTATATTATCACCAAAGCGCTGTTGTCAGTTTGTTTGATATTGCCAATCTGCTGACAGTTAAATGATTATGTAATTGACAGTGTAATACTTCCTAAGGAGAATACCTATTTTAAAGAAATTTATGAATACTTAACATGTTCCCCTCTGAAATATATACATGTGTGTGTCTGTATCTCTACCTCTTTCTGTGTCTCTCTCTGTCTCTTTCTGTCTCTATCTTTGTCTGTCTCTGTCTCTCTGTTTCTCTGTCTCTCTGTCTCGATCTGTGTGTGTGTGTGTGTGTGTGTGTGTGTGTGTGTGTGTGTGTGTGTGTAGCCCTTTTTGTGTAATTGTCCTTTTCAAACTACTAAATTAAGAGTTTTCCAAATTGTGGGCATTAATTGTTTGTTGACTAAACTGTTGGAAATCCATCCTCCTAGCTTGAAGTTTGCCTTTATCTCTGTCCCTGAATGAAACCAAATATTATAAGATGAATTTAAGACACTCAAGCTGATTAAAGCTTTGATTTATGAAATGTGTCACTCCACTCTGTGTTGGATACCTGTGAAAAATGCCATTAAACAACATAGTTTCTGCAGTTAGACTCCTAGGGACGGAGCTGGCTCCATGTCATAGGCATGGAACAGTCTTACATACCTGCTTATGCTTCAGTTCACTCATCTGGTAAACCAGGGCCACCATATCTGGTTGGATTGTGGAGAAGTTTAGGCATCCTACTCTATGAACTTATAAGAATTGAACTTAATATTTTAAATCTTTTATAAATGTTGGCTGTTTGACTTTAAAATTTCTCCCATGGAACTCTCGTTTAACTTTAAATATTTTTATCTCAAATATGTCTTCAAAAATAACCCTTTTAAATTTCATATTTATATAATTAAGCCAAATGAATTTTATATTCTGATCAGGTGTGTGAACTATAGTCCACAAAAATATAAGTATGTTTCATAAATATATAATCATCCCCCAACCCACTATAACCAAGAGCTTATATCCCTGGTATCCTTCTTCTCATTGGACCACATGATGCCTTGCATGGCTAACATATTAACCTCTTCTTCAATTTTCTATCTATGTACACAGAGTCAGCCCACTTAGACTCTCTCCCTTCTCTGAATCCTAGTCTCTATTTTTTCCTTACTTATATATCTATACACTAGGATCAGATTACAAAGAGTCAAGTTCTTACTTTTTCTTAATAAGTAGGCAACTGAAATGATTGGTTAGTGGTGTGTGTGTGTGTGTGTGTGTGTGTGTGTGTGTGTGTGCGCGTGCGCGCGCGCATGTATGTGTCTTATCACTAGTAAAAATCCCCAGTTTTCAGTAGGTGCTAAAAAATTCAATTTATTGTCTACAATATTTTGCCTCTTCTTTATCTTTAAAACTGATCTAACTGATGAAGAAGGCAAAATGTTAACACTTACGGAGGCTTGAAATAGCTCTAATCACAAGACTTATATGGACAAGTGCTTAATAAGCTGCTTCATTTTTAGATATGTCTTCCTAGTAGATGAACTTTAACCTCAACATAACCCAGCAAGACTTTTCTTGGAATCCAAATTACTCTTCTCAGAAATAATGGCACCAACATGATTCCCCTTAGTGAAATGAAAATCTATGAGTCAACCTTGATCTATTGTGATATTTTCATCCATATGCAACCTAATAAACGACCCTTCCAAAAAATCTGTCACATCTGACCTCTTCTTGACAAGCTCACTTTACTAAGCAATGTCACCTCTCGATGAGCCACCATCAGTCATTCCAATTTCTTACTCTGTGATCTGCCCTTCCTTCAAATGGGCCAGTAATCCAGAACAATCAAACAGAGATCATATCACTTACTTCTTATTCCGAGATTCTTGAAAATCCATGTGCATCTCTGAAGAGCAATCCCAACAAACTTCTTTCCAACCAATGCAAAGCTGAGGGATCCCAGCACTGGCTAATTTCTCTAAATCCTTCCTCTATGGTCCTTATCATCTGACCACATGCCTCCCATTTAGGTCTTAAGTATTCTTCTAATAAGATTTAGACTGATAACCTGGAGTATATTAAACTCAAATGTAAAGATGGTCTCATCACAGATGGTCTCCTTGCTCATGTTACTTCCAAAAGACATGTTTTAATATTCACTTGGACTTTTTCAAAATGTTCACTTCAGTTTCTGCATTGCTGTTGTTCCGTGGTAATTTCCTTCAAAATGGAGCCTTCCTTTCAAAAATGACATTGGTTAGGACTGAAAATAAATGAATAAACAAACAAACAAACAAACAAACAAACAAACACACTTTTGAGGCCCAGAAGTAAACAATTCACAAGTCTCAAAGAAAGTGTTTTACATTTGTTTTTGTTTTATCGTTTTTCAATTTTAACATTAACAGGAAAATAAAAAGAAAGGGTTACATAGCATTTAACACAGTTGCTAACAATAGTCATGTCCAGAATTGAAATTCCTAAGAAAATTACCACAAGGCTCCCCCGAAGCATGCAGTGGTTGCCTTCGTCCTCAAAGGAGGAGGCCCAGAAAGCCTGTACAGCTTGGCAGCGCGCATGCTCAGTCTTCACAGTAAACACTCTTCTTTGGAAACCACGGTGTGCTCAAGGTTCTAGTGAGACCCTCAGAAGACCTGAAGGCCATCCCTGTACAAGTGTAACTGCTCCCTTATGCCCAGGCCTGGGGTCGAAAGTGTCCATGGCCACACATTCTCAGAAAATGTCTACAACAAGTCTGCCTCCTAGAGCATTGGGCTTGTCACAGTGGCTTATTTTTAAATGTTTCTTTTTGAAACAACATGAAGATAAAGTTTTTGAGACTTACAAGATGCACACGGCTTCTCCTCATAGTAAAATAAGAGGGGATGACTGAAACAAAGAGGTTTTCCAAGCAAGGGAGCTACCTACTGGTCATACAGAGAGAGCTGTGTGGATGCAGTTTCATGCATAGCCACCACATTGTGAGATTTTACAGTGATGCAACTACCTTTGGTTTACCCACACTACAAACAACTCCTCAAACGTACTCATGTAAATAATTCTTTTTTTTGTTTTTATTGGATATTTTCTTATTTACATTCCAAATGTTATCCGCTTTCCCGGTTTCCCCTCCTGGAACCTCCTATCCCATCCTCCCTCCTACTGCTTATATGAAGGTGCTCCTCCACACACCCTGTCACCAATGGACTACCTCCCTCCTGCCTCCCTGCCCTGGCATCCCCTACACTGAGGCATGAAGCATCACAGGACCAAGGGCTTCTTTTCCCATCGAAGTCCTACAATTCCATCCTCTGCTACATATGCAGATGGAGCCATGGGTAGCTCCATGAGTACTCCTGGGATGGTCGTTTAGGCCCTGGGACCTCTGGGGGTGGGGGGAGGTTGGTTGATATTGCTGTTCTTCTTATGCAGTTGCCAACTAATTCAATCCTTTCTCTAACTTCTCCACTAGAGACCCCATTCTCAGTTCAATGGTTGGCTACAAGTATCCATCTCTGTATTGGTCAGGCTCTGGCAGAGTCTCTCAGGAGACAGCTATATCAGCATCCTGTAAGTAAGCACTTCTTGGCATCTGCAATAGTGTCTGGGTTTGGTGACTGTATGTGGGATGGATCCCCTGGTATAGTAGTCTCTTGATGACCTTTCCTTCAGTCTGTGATCCACACTTTTGTCTTTGTATTTCCTCTCTTGAGTATTTTGTTCCCCCTTCTAAGAAGGACTTTAAGCATCCACACTTTGGTCTTCCTTCTTCTTGAGCTTCATGTGCTCTCTAAATTGTGTCTTGAGTATTCTGAGCTTAATTAACTCAAACAAATAAGTAGCCCTCCTCTACTCAAAGGATAAACAGGCTAAGAAAGAATTTAGGGAAACAACACCCTTCACAATAGTCACAAATAATATAAAATATCTCAGTGTAACACTAACCAAACAATTGAAAGATCTGTATGCCAAGAACTTCAAGTCTCTGAAGAAAAAAAATGAAGAAGCTCTCAGAGGATGGAAATATCTCCTATGCTCATGGATTGGCAGGATTAATATAGTAAAAATGACCATCTTGCAGAGAGCAATCTTTAGATTCAATGCAATCTCCATCAAAATTCCAAATCAATCCTTAGTAGTTAGAAAGAGCAATTTTCAAAATTTTTTGAAATAATAAAAAAAACCCAAGATAGCAAAACCTATTCTCAACAATAAAAGAAATTCTGGGGAATCATCATCCCTAACCTCAAGTTGTATTAAAGAGCAATCCTGATAAAAACTGCATGATATTGGTACAGAAACAGGCAGGTAGATCAATAAATAGAATTGAAGACCCAGAAATGAACCCACACACCTATAGTCACTTAATCTTTGACAAAGAAGCTAAAACCATCCAGTGGATAAAAGATAGCATTTTAACAAATGGAGCAGGTTCAACTGGTGGTCACCATGTAGAAGGATGAAAATCAATCCATTCGTTTTGCCTGGTACAAAGCTCAAGTCTACGTGGATCAAGGACCTCCACAAAAAAATACAGTGAAACTAAAGGGAGAAGAACCTTGAACACATGGGCATGGGGGGGGTGTATTTCCTGAATAGAACGCCAATGGCTTATGCTATAATATCAAAAATAGACAAATGGGACCTCATAACATTTTAAGGCTTCTGTGAGGCAAAGGATGCTGTCGATAGGACAAAACAGCAACCAACAGATTGGGAAAAGATCTTTACCAATCCTACATCTGATAGAGGGCTAATAGTCAATATATACAAAGAATTCAAGAAGTTAGACTCAAGAGAATCAAATAATCCTATTAAAAATGGGGTCCAGAGCTAAACAAAAGATTCTCAACTGAGGAATTTCAAATGGCTGCAAAGCACCTAAAAAAATGTTCAACATCCTTAGTCATCAGAGGAATACAAATCAAAATAACCCTGAGTTTCTACCTCACCTCAGTCAGAATGTACTCCATTGTGTAGATGTACCACATTTTCTGTATCCATTCCTCTGTTGAAGGACATCTGGGTTCTTTCAGGCTTCTGGCAATTGTAAATAATGCTGTTATGAATCTAGTGGAACATGTGTCTTTGTTATAAGCTGGAGCATCTTTTGCGTATATGCCCAGGAGTAGCTGGGTCCTCAGGTGGTAATACTATGAGCAATTTTCTGAGGAACCATCAGACTGATCTCTACAGTGGTTGCAAGCTTGCAATCCCACCAACAATGAAGGAGTACCTCTTTCTCCACATCCTAGCCAACATCTGCTGTCACCTGCAAATTCATAGGCAAATGGATGGAATATAAAATATCATACTGAGTGAGGTAACCCAATCACAAAAGAACGTATATGGTATTCACTCACTGATAAGTGGATATTAGCCCAAAAGCTTGTGTAAATAATTCCAATCAAGCCACTAGCTCCCTAAGTTAGAGTTGAATGGGAATGTTTCCCTGGTCAGTCATTAGCACCCTATTTGTGACAAATAGATACTTGTTCTTGTCTGCTCAGGAAAAGTCATTTGTCATTCTTTGAAATCTTTGGGGGATATCAACAAAGTATTATTTTAATTACTCCACAACATCACTTGGTATAAACAACTGAATGACTTTCTCTAAGATTTTACATGAAATATATTATTGAGAAGAATACAATATTTCTACATATAACCACTAAGGTAGAAGATATATAATTCTTATTTTATAGAGAAAGAGAGCTGAAAATAAACCTAGCCAATGATAAAGTTGAATTCAAAGTCATTATCATTTTTCTCATCTTACCTATTACATTTTAGACACTTAGTATAGCTGGTACAATATTGGATATTCAGTTAGATATTGAATCTATATGATTATTTAGACATACATATAAAATCTCAAAGAAATTTAAGTGAGTATTTAAGAAGAAAGAAAAAGCCTGAATCAAGCCATTTTTAGAGTCTCCCACATCAAGTAAACTTGAGAAGGTCAGAACTAGGTTTCAAAATTCACACCCCAACACAATCTATAGGAGAAGTTGCAACTTCCTGAGAAATTACTCCAGATAGAACGGTTGTGAAAACTGTGATAAAAATGTAAAGTTGTTCTTCACACCTTTGCTTAGTGCTTTTGTCTGTTTGACAAGTTACAGCCTACAGGAGACCAGAAAGCTTTACCTAATTTCAGTTTACAGGGCTATAAAACTGGTGTGTCAAAAAGTATTTCCGGAAGGAACAATCAGATTCTATCTACTAGAGCATCCCTGATGTCTACAGGTTGGAGTCCTACTTTTCATCCTCACTCTATAATTAAGCTATGCATCTTCCCAGGACTCATTGTCAGGACATAAGAAAGTCAGGGGCAGATTGACTGAAGTCAAGACTAAAGAGTATGTGACTGCCCTGAAGGACAGAGATTCAGTAATAAGTTTAGTTTTGTTCCTATCACATTTTACATGTTTTCTATAAGTCGGGGAAAACCAAGCCACTGTATAAGTTACAAACCAGCCCCCCCTAGTTTCTGAGATTTGGAGTTCTAAATCTAGAAACACACTACACCTTCCTCAAGTTAACACAGATTCTCTAGAGCTCCCAGGGGCTTAAGAATTCTCCATTCTCAAGCTATAAGCATGGTCCTCAGGTAGCTAATGCTAGGTAAAATGGAAATCAGTACAATAGGTAGAGGACTAAGAAAAAGTGGGTGGGGGGAAGGTGCCAAGTGAGGTTGAGAACAGTATGTGATTTCCAGTGTCATAATCTCTCCCTAAAGTTTCCCTTCACAGCATCATGGCCCCTGACCCTGCACTGCACCTCAGGCCTTATTGCCATTCCTTTTGTGCTGATATTGCATCTGTCTCCATCTTGCACTGTCCTGAGGCTGCCCTCAGAGTGCTGGACCTTCATGTTCTCCTGTATCCAGGAGATGCAGCAGTGGGAACTAGGGGACTGAGGAAATCCCAGATTCATTACTGTAGCCTGGGATCAATGCCAGGGCATGGCCTACAACCAAGAGTTCCCTCAGGCTTTGGACTGCAGTTCCTTTCTGTGAGTCTCTGCCACAAATCATACCGAACTTTGTTTCTTCCTCTACGTCCATTCTCCTCCACCCTTTGAAAAATTCCACTGGAAATGATTTCCAGTAGGGACAGATCATATGTCTCTGCCCCCTATTTCTATTCATTTCATCTCTTCTGCCCAAGGACTGAACCAAAATATTGGAATTCCACCTTTCTACCCATGCTTTTTCATCATGGCCAGATTAAAATTTTGAATCAAGGAATAAAGAAGCTTTGTTTGTTTGTTTGTTTGTTTGTTTGTTTGTTTTTAAATCAGGCTACCCCACCCACTACCTATGAATAGAGCAAACAACACCTGAGGTCACTGTTCAGGTTCTTGCTCTCAGACACCCCCTACAGTTGCAGAAACCTCAATGACGCGGTGGTTTTTCAGATTATATTAGTTTTTGTGTTATTCCCCACTATTTGGATCTTTATTCTAAAGAGTCTTAAAATACTTTTTGTATGAAGTATACTTTTCTGTGATCTACTAAACTGATCAAATATAAAGATTTTTTATTTTAGTTTAAAATCTTAACTCCACAAAGATGTTGAAAAAGCAGGCTTTTAATTCGACGGGGCTTCTACTGGTAAATACGGGGCAATTTGAACATCAAAGTAAGTGAACAGAAACAGATTATAAACCGAGAAATAAAGTAAGAGATCATGACTTTATAATTGCTTTATAATGTTAATCCTTAAAACAGCCTTAGTACGTTAGTCTCCTCAGCCTTTATGCAATGTAAGTGAGGGGTTTGAAAGTGGAATTCAGCTGCTCAAGCCTATACATAAGGAGCAAAGTTTGTTTCCTTCCTTTTCTTATCCAATTTGAAAATTATAGAACAAGTGCAGCATATTTTTTCCTGAATCACATAAGAATCAGTTGTAAATTTTACAACATGTCACATTTAAATATTTAGGAAGCAAAGACATTGGATCCATCATACAACCACAGAGCGACCACGACATTCAGTAGTCCTAACAGGTAATGGACAGAAACATTCTGCACATAGCGGATACTCAATTAACATTTCGAAATTTTGTCTTAATAAAAATTAAGGGTTGGGAATTTAGCTCAGAGGTAGAGCGCTTGCCTAGCAAGCGCAAGGCCCTGGGTTCGGTCCCCAGTTCCGCAAAAAAGAAAAAAAAAATTAACTGGGAGGCAACTATATCCAGTTCCTTGTTTGGAATAGTGGTTATAGTAATAAAAATACTTTAAAAATAATTTCGCAAAGCCTTGCTCATCAATACAAAGATGTACATAAATGAAACACTTTACAGCAATATTCATGTAAATATCTCCTTTTTTAAAGTCAAAATGAATTTTAGTTTCACAGCTATAATGCTTACACATAAGCAGTATGATAGTAACAGCAAACATATGCTGTCCCTTACTTTATGAACGAATGTATGCTATTGTACTAAATAAATATACGGAGCAAAATATGTGATTATAAATTGAACCATTATTTAAGCATTTTGTTAGCAAATATTCATTGTCCAAGACATATGGATTTCCCTATGTCATTTTGACATGTGTAAGACATGGTGTGGTGACTGTCATTTACCCTCCATTGCACATACTCATTCTTGCTCTACCTACAGCTGATCCTATTCATCCTCCTCCTGCTTTCATGGCTCCCTTTGAAATGCCACATAGAGAAATCATGCTGCTCGTCTTCGACTATGGGTTAATTTTCTTCACACAGTGATCTCCAGTTCTGTCCATTTTCCCTCATGTGACCCAATCTTGTTCCTCCTGACTGAGTAATGCCACTATCACATGTGCTACATTATCATCTTCTGTTCATCAGTTTTATCTAAGATGCATATGCAACATGTCACAATATAATGTCTCTGGACATTTAAGAGATCTTTATACATGTATAGCTGTTATCTTACACTTATTGGGTTAGCAGTATGAATTAGATTTTTATACAGAACTTTTATATACATGTATGAAATTCCTCTGCCAAAAAGTAAGTGAAAACCTCCATCTGTTGAAAGTAAACAGAGTTCCGACGTATACACCTGTCTTAAATGCTTGCAGTGATTAGGAGACAATACATAGTTGCGTAACTCAAGGACGATGAAAATTTCTACTAGGCATGTACAGAAGTAAGGTTGTAGTCCCTGATAACATCACTATCCATTCGTATTGACAATTAAACTTTGTGACCTTTCTGTATCCTAGTGTCAATACTGTTCATGTCAGTAGAAGAGTGAGTTATTTTATTTCAAACACAATAGGGTTTTTACTGATAGTCAACGAAATCCTTGCAATATTTACCTGAATGTTGGTTTGATATTAATGCTTATGATTTTGTTTGGAGTTATTTTCTAAAAGATGATATTAGATTATTGTATTATTATCACTATTTGGTTTGGGTTTTTTGGAGAGGCCAGGATTTCATGTAACCCAGGCTGTCCCAAATGTTATAATATACCTGAGAATGACTTTGAACTCCTGATCCTGCTGAATGTACCTCCCATGTTCTGAGATTACAGGCATACACAAACAGACAGTAAAAAGAATAGCCGACTGATACTAGTTTGTATTTTTAACAGAGCACTTTGAAAATCTACAAAATCCAAAGTACACATTCCCAATCAAGACAGGATATAAAGAATATGGTGTTAAGAAAGAGAACCACACTGCCCTGTGGATGGGAATGAGTAAAATTCTATTAACTTATTAGGTGGTAACAGAATTTTAACCCTAGAGTTATAGCAACTGCCATATGTATGGTAGATGGAGCTCATTTCAAACATGAAACTTTGGTACAGATGTAAGTGTTATCATGAAAATGACATGGGTTATCCCAAAAACAAAAAAAAAATTCCATAAACCCAATAAGATTACTGGGAAAGATAAACCAAAACTCTAAATTTACTCTGAGAAAGTGCCTAAGAACAAAATTTCATTACAAATTTTATATTACCTTTACATTGTAGACGTGTGATATCAATATGTTTTAATTTTCTGTTATTCAATCAGTTATTATTTGGGGTACTGAAACAGTCTTCATGTCCACTGGATGCACATACTGGTCCACATTTGTAGCTTTTGCAGTAAGAAGCTGAGCACTTGGACTAACAAGTTTCTATGGATAGAAAAAGTCCATATTTAGATGAGCTTGCAGATATCTATCACCTGTGGGAATGTTGCTTCATTCTACCCAAAGTACCTGTCACCTCCCAAACTTCTCATGCCCCCCTCTTTTGCATAATATAGATGATGAATGTCTTATATTGTATAAAACCTACCCTATTCATGAACTTTGCATAGGACAATATTTTTTCACATAGGTATTATTTTTTTCTTCAACAAATTCTTTTTACCTTTAACACACACAGGAGTCCATCTTCTCCCAAGTTCATAACAAATACTATTCCCACAAGGTTCTGTAAATTTAACTGTTTAATATGTACTGGACAAGTATTTTAATACTGCATGTGCTTCTGTATCTGCCTTAGTTATTAAGGTATCCCACAGTATTATTCATGTTAAAACTAGGAGGATTTCCTTCATTTTTTGGGTTTGATGGTATTCTAAAGTGGGTACTGCCATGTTCTCTCTGCTACTCAACTCATTAGTAACACATTTGGATTGCGTGCATGTGTTGATTCTTGCCCAGAACTCTGCAGTGAATGGGGCTATAGATATCTCTTCCTGAACGTGAGTTCAATATCTTTAGGTGTACTGAGGGAAGGGATTGTCTGTATCAGATACTTCAACTTTTATAGTAACCTTTAATTTCTTTTGCTCAGTGATTATACCAATTTATTTTCCCACCAACAGTCTACAAGACTCTTACTCACATCTTTGCCAGCAGCAAAGTATTTGGAAGTGGGGGGAGGGCTTGTTAGTAAAGTTTAGGATACGCACGCAAGGAAAAGGCATGAGGCTATCCTCTAATTGTCATTTTGACCTCCCTTTTCATGATGATTGTCTAGTAATCTTTATAATCTCCTCCTCATAATCTCTTATCCACCGGTTGATCTTATTGGATGAAACATTCTTTATTCTATTTTAAAAAGTATAATTGGTGTACTATTAAGTTGTAGGAGTTTCTAATCACTTTGAAAATTGACTAGGTATCAGATAGAAAGACGGTGACTACTTTCTCCCATTTTATATGTTGACATTTCATTACCTAGCCCCTATTGGTTGCAAGGAAAGTTTTATTTGCCTATAATTCTACTTGTCTATTTTTATTTCATTGATTGTTTGTGCTTTGATGTCTATCTAAGAAATCTTTGTCAAAACCAATAAAAACGATTTCTGCTTTCCTCTGGGCTTTCATAGTTTCAGAAGTTATAGTGCAGTCTTGAGTCAGTAGATAGTTGACTTCTGTTTATGGTTTGAAATCATATTCCATTTTAGATATCCATTTTTCTAGGCCTATGCTGATTGAAGAGGTTAAATTTTACTTATTGTATGCTATTGGCATCTGTATTGATCATCAGCTCCATATATATATATATATATATATATATATATATATATATATTTCTGTTTAGGCAGATATATAGACTTGTCTATATGTCTGTGTCTAACAAATTTCTTATGGTTACCTAAAGAGAAAATAAAAGAATAGTTCAGATTAATATTTTACTGACATACATATATATGTATGTGTGATACACTACTCTAAAATAAAACCAACAAAAATGTATTAAAAATTATCTTATTAGCATTATCAAAACTCAAAATCCTGTACATGTTCTAAAGAATCAGCAAATCTCAGTTTGCATTATTTTCTTCCAAATAGAGCAGAGATAATGCTAATTTTTAATGTGAAAGGTTCTATTAAGGTCGTAGAAATAATTGAGAACACTATTTATATAATGAAAATTACATTACTGGTGGGAGATTATTTATTTCCTTGTGTTTTCATTAACCTTTTTCATTTGGAATTTTCCTCCTGGCACATTTTGTAGGGCTGCGATTGTAAGTAGATATTGTTTAAAGTTGACTTTATCAAGGAATGCTTTATTTCTAATGTTTAAATTTAATTTTATCATAGAATGTTTTATTTTCTTCATCTATGGTGACTGAAAGTTTGGCTGAGAATAGTAGCCTGGACTTCGTCTGTGCTATCTCAGAGTCTGCAGCATGTCTGTCCAAGCCCTTCTGGTACTTAGCGTCTCCATTGAGTCAGGTGGAATTCTCATAAGTCTGACTTCATATGTTCCTAGGCTTTTTCCTTTGCTGATTTTGATGTTCTTTTTCATTGTTCTGTGTGTTTAATGTTTTGGTTATCATGTGACAAGGGTACTTCCTTTTCTTGTACAATTTATTTGGTGCTCTGTAAGCTTATTGCACCTTATAGGCGTCTTATCTTTAAGTTAGAAAATTTTATTCTATGATTTTTTTTGAAAATATTTTTGGTCCCGTGAGCTGGGACTCTAGTCCTTCTTCTATCTCTGTGATTCTTGGGTTCAGGTCTTTTACAGTGCTCCAGATATTCCGGATGTTGTATGTCAGGGATTTTTAAGATTTAACATTTTCTTTGACTAATATATCCATTTTATGATTGTATCTTCCATTCCTTATCTTTTCCATTTTTGTATTTTGTTGATGACTGTGTCTGTAGATCCTTTTTCTTTTTTTCTTTTTTTTTTTTTCCGGAGCTGGGGACCGAACCCAGGGCCTTGAGCTTGCTAGGCAAGTGCTCTACCACTGAGCTAAATCCCCAACCCGTGTCTGTAGATCCTATTCATAGTCCAAAATTTTTCATTTTCATACTTTCCCTCAGTTTGTGACTTTAGGTCTAGAACAGTTTTATTCTTTTTTTTCTTCAACTGCCTGTGAATTCTTGGCTCTCTTTGAAAATTTATTCATTTTCTCCAATTAATTGTTTTTGCACTCCTGGATTCTTTAAGGCATTTATTTATTCCATCTTTAAGAACTTTTATCATCTTTACATAGTTGGTTTTAGGTCTTTTTCTTGTTCTTCAGCTATGTTGGAATATTCCAGGTCTACAGTGGTGGATAGCTAGACTTTGGTGAAGATATATTGATCTGGCTATTATTAATAGTGTCCTTTTTAAATTTAATTTTATATTTTCCCCTTTATCTTCTGAGCTGATCAGGGCCTCAACTGGGTATGCCCCGCAACCCTGACACTTTAAGTCTCTGCAATCCTAGGTTCATCCTCTCCCACTGAGGCCAAACAAGGTAGCCCAGGTAGAAAAGCATATCCTATGTACAGGCAACAGCTTTTGGGACAGTCCCTGCTCCAGTTGCTCAGGACCCATATGAGACCATCTGCTACAGCTTTTGGTTGGTAGTTCAGACTCTGCGAGTCCCCAAGGTTCCAGGATAATTGGTTGCGTTGGTCTTATTGTGGAGTTACTATCTTAAGTTGGGGTCTATGTATTTGAGTTTGATAATTCCGACGTTGTGACAATGTAGGCTACAGAGAGTTCAGGCCAGGGTTAGGATTTAATAATACCTTAAGCAATGAGTAATAGAAAGGAAAAAATAAGAAAGTTGTGCAGCTGAGTTTTTCATCACTGCCGGCCTCCATCTGCAATTCCAGAATTCCAAATTATAAGACAGAAAGGATTTCAACTTCTGGTTCTGCCTAGACTTCTCAGATAGTTTGGAGTCCTGTCTAGCTCACACAAAGAAATTCTGTTTCATGAAATGAAAAACAATGTGCAGATAATCTGGCTATGAACGTGTTACCCTATCTAATTTCACTAATCCTGCAATCTCTGTGTTTATATAATAAAACAAAGATTTTGTCATTTTCCTCAAATTATTACTATAAAATAAAATGATATAACCAAACATTATATGTTGATTTCACCACATATTTTTTTAGAATTTAGAGGGTTTTTTAAATCAGGATTTTCACCTAGATATATTAAAGTTGATGGAGAAATTATTTAAGGAATGAGTGAATTCATAAAAGAACGATTATAGAAAGATTAATATTTCTAACAATAGGCCAACACTTTCAATTTCAGGGTCAGGAATCTTCATTTAACAGCTCTGAGTTTTAGTAAATTATTCAAATAAGTACGGAATTTGTGTGTGCGTGAGGACTGAACTCAGTTTGTCAGATGTGGATTTATCCCCTCCACTTCGTGTGATGAACAGTATCATTGCCCCCAATAAATATTTGCACATATCATTTCCTGGTTTGTTTGCAGTTACGGTACTTACACTATGTGACCATGCACAAAGATTTTGGGATGGGTATTGCTATTATTCTACAAAATAATTTTCTTTCCTTTTTTCTCCTCTCTCTTTTTCTGCCATTATGACAACTTAGCCCAGTGCAGTCATTTAACTAAACTGGAATCTTCACGTAGTAAGCAATATATTTTTAATAAAATGATATAATAAAAATTTGCTACTAAGGTTAATTGTGTTCAACTTATACAGGAAGCCAAATTGGACAAGTATTCAAAATAATTCCACTGGGAACATTTAAAGAAGTTTTCATCTAACACAAAATGTCAATTTTTAATAAATTGGGACAATAAGCTTTAGAAGAGGGAATGATAGAGGCAAAACTATGGTTCATAAAGTAAATTTAGTTACTTTGCAAATAGTAATATATACTAAGGTAATTCATGTCTGTATTTTAAATACTATGGTAGTTAAAACTATACACAGAAAATGTACTTGCTCCTTAGGTACCTACCTGTAACCTAGATAAAGTAACTATCTGATTCACTTACAACAAAATTCTGTATCTTCCTGGGATATAATTTTAAACCTGAAAAACTTGGATGATTTTTTTTACTGAAGATACATTAAATATGTGGTCTCTCAGATTGATTTGGCAAAGTCTGTTGGCTCTTCGTCAAATCTATACTGTCCTTTACACCTATGACAACTGCTACTTAAAAATGGTAATGTTTCTCAGTGATGGCAATCTCAAATGCTTTGTGAGAAGGAGCAGGCATATCTCGTTTTGTAGAAAATATCTTAAATGAGTCATAATTGTACAAAATAAAAAGCCAAAATGCACATGTTTTTCTACAAGAAAAATACAACATTGGACGCCCTGAATTTTATCTATAATTATCCCCCACAAAAGCTGTATATCTGTAAACCACATTTCTGGGTTGGATGTGGATTAAGACAATATTGTTGGTCAATAAAATATGTTTTTAGCAATCGAGATAGAGTGTATAGAACTGAGTAGAAAAACTACAGACTTCATTATACATTGCTATTCCAGCCATTCTGCGCTGGATTCCAAGGCCCATGTCTTTCCTTTTGTCCTACAGATAATATATTGCTGGATATAATAGTGAAGTAGCATCTCCCCTGAAAACGTTTATTGCTATTCATGAGCCTAAAGGGGTGTTAAAGATGTGAAAATAAGAGTTGGTCCATAGGATTAGGAGAGTAAAGAAAAGACGAAAACTGCTGTATAAAAAATGCAGCTGATGGGTGTCTTTTTCAAATGCTGCGGTGCTTCAATAGGGCCTGTTGAATCACACACACATAATCAGTGTAATTCCAGGAGCAAGTCCGCTTGGCTCAGCAGTTTTAATATACAGATCAATTTTGCATTACCTCCTTCTGGCTGTGAATGCTCATAGAGGGAGGTCATAAAACATTTATTGGACCAAGGATGCAAATTGAGTAAAGAGCGAATCTTCAATCTGTGGACAGGCTCTTGAAGGAGACTTGTCAGCTGAGTCTGTGATGAGCGTTTGCTCTGCCCTACACCCTATGAAATTTTTATTTTCATTCCCTTTATAGAAGTCACCTCTTTGGGGGTGGGAGAATCACCCCGCCCCACACACACACACAGCTCCAGCATAATAATAGTCTGTGTGCCACTTGTATCCTTAAAATAAAAGTACCTGTGACAAGACCATTGAAAAGTTAAACTTCAAGTAATATGACAATTATGACAGAAGGTCTCTAATTATATCCTATGGGTAAAATAGCATTTGATGACATTAAGAAAGAGTATATAATGAGTATCAATTTCTACCACAAACTAGAACTTCAGGAAAATGTCCTAGTGGCCACTTGGTTCCATGCCGATCTAAGAGGTCAAGGCTTAAATTGGAACTCAGTGACAAGAGAAGACCAAGATAAAGCTCACATTTGCTTGATTTCACTTAATTCAGAATTCTGTGGTCTGTGCTGTTCATCTTAATATAGCTTAATCATTAGTCATAATCCATACTGATAATTGATGAACAATGGTTGGGTCTGATGCCTTAGATGAGAGAGGGTATTTCAAGAAAAGAGGACTTCACAAAGGAAAGGTGGAAGAAAGGGATTCCATAAACTCTCCTGGCTTTTCTCAGACTTTGCAAGCCTGCACATACACAGAGCTATATTTGAAGTATTTTCTGGGGCTCACCTCCGTGAAGCCTCCAAGGCCACTCTCAGTTAGAAGTGACTCTCGACACTTCTCTAAGCCGCTGAGAAATTTAGATCTGAGGCAGTCATTGACACAGAGGCCTACTTGCCTCACTATTAGTCCTGATTTATGCTCTGAATAAAAAGCAAAAAAAAATGGATATGTTTAATACTATTTCTGTTTTCTTAAATGCAGACCAATATGCCATACCACAGAGAGTAATAACTTAAACATTTGTTAACGAAGGTGAAAGAATTGTTTTGTTATTATTTATTAACTAACTGATGACCACAGTTATATTTGCCACATGTGGACAACTTCTATACTAGATAAAACAATATAAATCAGGGAAATATTTTTATGCTGCTATCTATAATAAAACAACTGTGCAAATCAGAAACTTCTAGGGTACAAAAAAATGTCTTCTTTATTCAGTACCCTCTGCAATTACCACAAACCAACCACATTAAATTAAGCCTGGTACAGTTTCAAACTTGCTTTATCCAAGGATAACATGTCTGAATTTTTTTATCAATTTCAGACACATTAACAATCTATGGTGGTAGAAGTTTAATGGCCAGAGATGTTGAGCTGAAATACTCATAAGTCTGAATTTAGGGACAGAACTAATCCGGAGGAGTCATAATAGGGCATTTTCTTTCGGTGACGTATACAGCAAAGAGAAGATATTTTGAGGTACCTCATCCTGTTTAAGAATGAAGTCTGAAGTGTAGCAGTGAGGACAGTTCCTCTTCCGTAAGTCAGTGCCGCTATGAATTGTTAAGTTCTACAGTACATTTTAGAAGGCTCCCTGATTATTCTGTGAATAACATCTTAGCTATGCTATTCCAGGTTTATACTATGGTTGTGTGCACAATGTTCCAGTTCAGAGCACCTTCGGCACTGGGTAGGCTGACATTCTCCTAGCATTTCCCAACTGTAGATCTGAAATGCTTAAATTCTTAAACTCTATGCTTATTAGCAAGGGAGTGTCTTGTGAAATTCTTAATAGAGACGTATATGGAATAAGTGATAAACATCTTTATTGAATTCTTACTCACCAGTATTTTCCACACTCAGCAATTCAGGAGCAACATTCCTGGCCTATTTCACATCAATATATATTATGAAATAAAACATCCTGGGAAAAGGAAACTACACTTTACATGTTAATTTTGCAATCTGTTTTGGCACGTAAACCTCCCTTGACATATCAAACCTTTATGGAATAAATAATATCATATGTATTTCCAGAGTGAGAGAGAGGGCCTCAGAACATTATGTATTCTGCCCAAATCCACATAAGCTGTAAGATTCAAGCCCAAATCTATTGTTCTTGAAAGGTTTTCAGGGCCACATATCTCAAATACCTTTCTTTGCTTTTCGGGGTGGCTTGTTATTTTTATTATTTTACCTCTCAAAAATAATTCAGGATGTTGTATGGAAATAGGTTTCAAATAATGGAGATGTAATGCAGAGAGCTACAAAATATATTAATTCTTGATTGAGTTCCATACACGATCGACTTTCAAAATACCAAAACTTGCTTGCTTGCCACAGAGCACAGCTTTCTTTTGGGCAGACAAATACATTCTTAAAATACAGCAAGAGCTCTCGAAAGTTTGGGATCACTGACTCCATCCATGTAGATGCCATTCATCATGACACCAGCCTTCAGCAGTGAGTCACCCGGCTTCCCACAGCCATTCAGGTCAAATAGAAGTGGAGTTTTGGTTTGCCTGTAAATGACACTTTTAGAAAACAAAAAGACAAAGAAAGCACAAATCTCTCTGTAGAAGAAATAACGGAATCTTACTTCAAACTATTGGCTGCTGTTTATTTTTCTAGGGAGCTGTCGATGGCTTGCTATGGCCATCACTGAATTCTTCATTATGAAAAATTAACGTGGGGAACAGTAGAAGGGGCTTCCGTATTGTCAAGTCACGAGTGTACCATGTTCCCCATCCTTTTACAATTCGTAGAAAATAAAATCCGGAAAAAAATATTTTTATCTAAGAAACTATAGCCAAAATTAGAAAGATGATGTTTATAGATAGACAAATATAAATATCACTATTTATACAAATATTAACAACTAAGCAAGCCACTTGTAGTCACTAGTCCACAGTTTAAAGGTGATTTATATGGATGGTAAAGAATTGCCAATATATTGATATTTATTTTAAAATATTACTTTACATTATTATAAAATTTATTTAAAACCGCAAATTAATAGAACAGCAATCTTCAGCTTACTCATGGAATGATACATTCAATATAATTTTAAATCACAAAATTCAAACAGCATGCCATCTTTTAAATTTCTAAAAACTGCCTGAAAGGAGGAAGTATCCTTAAGAGAAATTATGAGATAATCTTTGCACTCCAGTATGAAAATATAAGTTCCCACTTTAAAAAATAATAGAAACACAGTATATATTGCCCATGACAGTGCATCATTTGTGAACACATCCCATTATGATCGGTGAGACCATTTCCTCCAGCTGCACTGACTGCCTCTCCCTCCATCAGCCAGAACAACAGCAGCGCTAACACAGTGTCTGCTCTGTGTTTAATAATAGATTCAGCAAAGGAAGAATACATTCTAAAAGATTAATAAGAAGCAAATATTCAGGACACTGAAAAGACAAACAGCAGAGTGGCTGTTTTGCTTAACTGCCTGTCAGTAAATATTCATGCCTGCCTTTGGTCTTTCCCTGGGCCCATGCTGATCTGCTTGGCCTCCAACTCAAATTTCTGTCAATAGCCTAAAAGCCAGATTCAAACAAACACTCCTATGTGCTTTACCTCAGCTCCTTCAGACATGCTGACACAATGCATTTTAATTACGGTAGTTTCTAAAGTGCTTTGCTTCAGATCTGTTTGGGGTTCTGTAGCAAACAACAGGGATGAAGGCTTTCTTACTGACTGACACTAATAATTTCTTCAACTATGGGGCAACAAGGACCAGAGAAAAGCACATGTAAAAGGCTAGAACATACTATTCTTCAGTAATATATAAATTTACACTTATAATCTCAGTACTCAGAATTCTGAAGAAAGAGTTTTATGCTAACCTGGGATGTGTAATGAGACCCTGTCACCACCTAAGTAACTGAGCAACTGAATAGTCTAAAGCTGTTGATATAGGTAGATTACTCAACATACCAGATCATTTTCATTGGTATTTTTCAACTCGTTGTGGATTGAAATCCACTAAAAATTTTAGTAACAAACAGAAATTTCTTTAAGGAAAGATTCTAGCACTAAATTCTTAAGCACCACCCCCATTTCTACTACTGAGATCTGCTCCTATGGACTTGTAGTCCATGGCTCTACTCTTCCACTCCATTTTCTTGGGTCAGTAAGTTTATGACATGAAGTCCCTCTCCGGAAAAAGGCATGTACAGCGCATGTACACACGCGCGCGCATGCGTGCGTGTACACACACACACACACACACACACACACACACACACACACACAGCACAGCAGAACACATTTAAGTGGCTTTGTAGGTAGTTCCTTCTGATTTTTAACCAAATGCCTGTCAACCTGAGTTCTGGATGGCCTGTTTGCTTACAGCCCGTCCTCCCTCTCCAAGCCCTTCCAGACGTGTTGGTCAACCATTCCTCAAGCCTACTGTCAGGATTAAGCTTCTACTCCTTTGTTCATGATTTTTCTTCCAGAAAAAGAAATACAAGAAAAAAATCAGTACTTAGAGCACATCAAAACAATCATCGACCATGATCAAGTAGGCTTCATCCCAGGCATGCAGGGATGGTTTAATATACGGAAAACCATCAACGTGATCCATTATATAAACAAACTGAAAGAACAAAACCACATGATCATTTCATTAGATGCTGAGAAAGCATTTGACAAAATTCAACACCCCTTCATGATAAAAGTCCTGGAAAGAATAGGAATCCAAGGCCCATACCTAAACATAGTAAAAGCCATATACAGCAAACCAGTGGCTAACATTAAACTAAATGGAGAGAAACTTGAAGCAATCCCACTAAAATCAGGGACTAGACAAGGCTGCCCCTCTCTCCCTACTTATTCAATATAGTTCTTGAAGTTCTAGCCAGAGCAATCAGACAACAAAAAGGAGGTCAAGGGATACAGATCGGAAAAGAAGAAGTCAAAAATATCACTATTTGCAGATGATATGATAGTATATTTAAGTGATCCCAAAAAGTTCCACCAGAGAACTACTAAAGCTGATAAACAACTTCAGCAAAGTGGCTGGGTAAAATTAACTCAAATAAATCAGTAGCCTTCCTCTACACAAAAGAGAAACAAGCCGAGAAAGAAATTAGGGAAACGACACCCTTCATAATAGACCCAAATAATATAAAATACCTCGGTGTGACTTTAACCAAGCAAGTAAAAGATTTATACAACAAGAACTTCAAGACTCTGAAGAAAGAAATTGAAGAAGACCTCAGAAGATGGAAAGATCTCCCATGCTCATGGATTGGCAGGATTAATATAGTAAAAAAAAATGGCCATTTTACCAAAAGCGATCTACAGATTCAATGCAATCCCCATCAAAATACCAATCCAATTCTTCAAAGAGTTAGACAGAACAATTTGCAAATTCATCTGGAATAAAAAAACCCAGGATAGCTAAAACTATCCTCAACAATAAAAAGGACTTCAGGGGAATCACTATCCCTGAACTCAAGCACTATTACAGAGCAATAGTGATAAAAACTGCATGGTATTGGTACAGAGACAGACAGATAGACCAATGGAATAGAATTAAAGACCCAGAAATGAACCCACACACCCATGGTCACTTGATTTTTGACAAAGGTGCCAAAACCATCCAATGGAAAAAGATAGCATTTTCAGCAAATGGTGCTGGTTCAACTGGAGGTCAACATGTAGAAGAATGCAGATCGATCCATGCTTATCACCCTGTACAAAGCTTAAGTCCAAGTGGATCAAGGACCTCCACATCAAACCAGACACACTCAAACTAATAGAAGAAAAACTAGGAAGCATCTGGAACACATGGGCACTGGAAAAAAATTTCGAACAAAACACCCATGGCTTATGCTCTAAGATCAAGAATCGACAAATGGGATCTCATAAAACTACAAAGCTTCTGTAAGGCAAAGGACACTGTGGTTAGGACAAAACGGCAACCAACAGATTGGGAAAAGATCTTTACCAATCCTACAACAGATAGAGGCCTTATATCCAAAATATACAAAGAACTCAAAAAAGTTAGACCGCAGGGGAGACAAATAACCCTATTAAAAAAATGGGGTTCAGAGCTAAACAAAGAATTCACAGCTGAGGAATGCCGAATGGCTGAGAAACACCTAAAGAAATGTTCAACATCTTTAGTCATCAGGGAAATGCAAATCAAAACAACCCTGAGATTTCACCTCACACCAGTGAGAATGGCTAAGATCAAAAACTCAGGTGACAGCAAATGCTGGCGAGGATGTGGAGAAAGAGGAACACTCCTCCATTGTTGGTGGGGTTGCAGACTGCTACAACCATTCTGGAAATCAGTCTGGAGGTTCCTCAGAAAATTGGACATTGAACTGCCTGAGGATCCAGCTATACCTCTCTTGGGCATATACCCAAAAGATGCCCCAACATATAAAAAAGACACGGCTCCACTATGTTCATAGCAGCCTTATTTATAATAGCCAGAAGCTGGAAAGAACCCAAATGCCCTTCAACAGAGGAATGGATACAGAAAATGTGGTACATCTACACAATGGAATATTACTCAGCTATCAAAAACAACGACTTTATGAAATTCGTAGGCAAATGGTTGGAACTGGAAAATATCATCCTGAGTGAGCTAACCCAATCACAGAGACATACATGGTATGCACTCACTGATAAGTGGCTATTAGCCTAAATGCTTGAATTACCCTAGATGCCTAGAACAAATGAAACTCAAGACGGATGATCAAAATGTGAATACTTCCTCCTTCTTTAAAAGGGAACAAGAATACCCTTGGCAGGGAAGAGAGAGGTAAAGATTAAAACAGAGACTGAAGGAACACCCATTCAGAGCCTGCCCCACATGTGGCCCATACATATACAGCCACCCAATTAGACAAGATGGATGAAGCAAAGAAGTGCAGACCGACAGGAGCCGGATGTAGATCGCTCCTGAGAGACACAGCCAGAATACAGCAAATACAGAGGCGAATGCCAGCAGCAAACCACTGAACTGAGAATAGGACCCCCGTTGAAGGAATCAGAGAAAGAACTGGAAGAGCTTGAAGGGCTTGAGACCCCATATGTACAACAATGCCAAGCAACCAGAGCTTCCAGGGACTAAGCCACTACCTAAAGACTATACATGGACTGACCCTGGACTCTGACCTCATAGGTAGCAAATGAATAGCCTAGTAAGAGCACCAGTGGAAGGGGAAGCCCTGGGTCCTGCTAAGACTGAACCCCCAGTGAACTAGACTGTCGGGGGGGGTGGCAATGGGGGGAGGGTGGAGAGGGAACACCCATAAGGAAGGGGGGAGGAAGGGGATGTTTGCCCGAAACCGGGAAAGGGAATAACACTCGAAAAATGTACATAAGAAATACTCAAGTTAATAAAAAAAAAAAAAAAAAGTTAAACTGAACTGTAAATCATCAAAAAAAAAAAATCAGTACTTGCATGGTCAAGCGTGTCTGGTGGGTTGTTTCTTCTAAGGCATCACCTTTTTTTACCAAATAATGAGTATCAGTGACTGGAATGAATGTGATTTTCCATGGAAAAATGAGCACATCAATTGATCACCATCAACTAGGATCATTCATGATATTTGATAATAAAACACAGAATCTCTAACTTGACTCCGTACCTCATAATAAAGAATTCCCTTTCAGTCCGTCTTTACACCACCCACCTATCCTTTTACATAGAGTAATGCTGTAAAGGGACATCGAAGCGGCATGCTATGTAGGTGTTTGAGATCTCTCCTACGCTCGGGGATTTCATTAATGTGATGATCTTATGATGAATAGTAATTCTCCACTTTATTTAAAACACTGCTTTGATCTAAATGTGAATAAAATCATTCGCTTTGGTGATTATTAAAGAGAATGACATTTGGATACATGTAAAACCTTAAGTAAAACTCTCATAACACCAGGTTGTGTAAAGTAACTACCAGAAGCACCATATGGTCCCTTGATTAAATTTTCTTGTAGCAATTACACCCTTACCTTTCAGTAGTTTTTGGACTTAGTCGTTTAATGGCAGTTTATTTATCTTCACACATAACTGAAGGTTACATGGGCTTTGTTTACCACAGTTTAAGACAATGAATGGCACTGAGTTATCATTCCAAATATATTTGTTGAATGAGTGAAAGTTATGTACAGTGAAAGTTTCCTTCGTGATAAGTTGTATTAGTAGATCCTGAACTTCAATTAGACTAGGAAAACAAAATGATGGGTTTGAGGATTAAAGGGCAATGTTTACAGGGATGATGCTTCATTAGGAAATTTTTGTGGATTAAATATGACACCAAAGTTCAGATATTGGAATCTTCAGGCCCAGCACAATAATATTGAGACTAGAACTAGTGGCCAAAGAGATAGCACGTGATCCTTTTCTGAAGGACATGAGTTCAGTTCCCAGCACCAGTGTCAGAGAGCTCACAATTTCCTCTAATTTCAACTTCATGGAAACTGACAGCATCGCTAGCCTTCCTGGGCGCTTACATGCAAGTGGCACATAGTCACAAACACACAAGTGTACAGACGCACACACACACACACAAAGAAAATCTTTAAAAAAAACTATTAAGGTTATCCAATACTCTGTTATAATTTTTACCTTCTCCCTGAGATATTAGAGACCCTTCAAGACTGAGCCTTTCAATTTTGTAATTTAGAACCATAAAGTATAAATTTCTCTTCTTCTTAAATTGTGTGATTTAAAGGGTCCTGCTATAAAACCATAAAAAAATTCAAGTAACATAAACCAATTTAAATATCATATATCAATAGTAATCTAAAACACCTCCTTATGTTGACATCATAAAATATGTAAAATAAGCTAAGACATTATTTTTAAGGATTTTAAACAGTATTAGACAATACTTGCCCCTTCAAAAGCAGGATAATTAGTATATTTATAAATAACAATTATTGCAAATAGAGTGCAGCCTGGGGTCTAATCCCAACAAATAATTAATTAATAAATGATTTAGCTAATCTGCTTATTAATAAACATCAATTTTGAACATAGTTTATATTATTCTATACTGAAATATAGCATTTAAATCCTTGAGTAGATTGACTCACCACTGATGTTCTATAACTTGAATTTTTCTCTGTTAAAACCTGGATATTCCTGCCTTTTAAATAATTTCTTCTCCTATGTTTGCTTCATTGTCTTCATTACTGGTGCTGAGACATACAAAGCTGAGGTGGTAGAAAAAGAAAAGTTAGTATTGGTCAGTGTAACTTACTGTAACAAAATACCTAAGAAAATTAGCTTGAAAGAAGAAATTTTTATTTTAGATCTTGGTTTTATAGCTTTGGTGCCCTGACCACTAAGCCCTGTTGTTCTGAGTTCTAGTGACACAATACAAGATGCTAAAAGTGTATTGTAGAATGTACTGTTTGTCTCAAAGTAGTCTGAAAAAGGATAGGCCAAGGTCCCAAGATGTCCATCAAGGGTGCTACTCCATTGACCTCACCTCTCTCCTTACCATCGTTCTTTGTTGTCCTAGCACTTCCCAGTGAGATTACTATTCTGGCAAAAGCTTGTGCTCACAGAAGCATCTGATGAACACTCAAAGCATAACACTGGAGAAGAAAATGGTGAAACAACAGAAGAACATTTTGGATGAGGAACTTACCTGGCCAATTTGTCACCTTAGAGAAATCATAATATGTAAACCTTTCTACTATTTTGATACTGCTTAAAATTTAATCACATGTTTACTTAATTACTTTTGAAACAGAAACATTTAAATCTATTGTTCAATTCACAGCTGTTAAAATTAAGCCTGTAAGACATCTGCATAATCCTATTTTTTTAATTACTTATCAGTCAAAATGAAGTCATTCATCTAGGGACTAAATTAATTCCTACTTGGCATCAGACTCAGGAAAAACATTAGGCAAAGTTAGAGCAAGAAGCCCTAATAGTTGCTTAGAAAACAATCAAGGACATTATAGAGGCAGGAAAAAACCTGAAAACCAATAGAAGAAAACAAAACCTAATTTTCCAATTGTTCAGGCTAAGAGGAGTCACTTAAGAACTTATTTTTTAAGGTTTAATAGAGAATACAAATTACATAGGACTTTAAACATGTGACTAGAAGGTCACAGAGCTTTCCTGTCATTTGTTTGAGGCCTCCAGACATTGTCCTTCACTGCTTTGATATTCATGAACATCATAAATACATAACACAGTCATGAGAAACCTCAAAGACTCATATTGCTTCTGAAGCCATGCAGGGTTCATGCAGCAGGTGCAAGTTGATGAAGCGCTCTAGGCCAGGCTTAAGCACTTCGTTCGAAGGAAGGGCCATGGAAGGGCCATTTGAGCTGGCTGCTGTGGGGTTGTCAGTATTCCTCAGCTCAAATCAATCAGAATCTCCCTACTGTTTCTTAGAGGGGAGCACTTCTGCATTGCATTCGTCCTTTTCTTTTCTTTTCTTTTCTTTTTTTTTTCACATTAAAACTGAAAAGGACAATCAGAGACAAGATTGTGTTTTGTTTAAACAAAGCTGATGGGACCATCGGGGCTGGCTGAAAGAATTACAGAAAATGGCTCTTTGCCATTCTGGACAGATCCTTATAAGTTTGAGATTGAATGCAAGGAAGCTGTGCTTTCTGGAAGTTGGTCTAGCCATTCAGAATAAGAATCATGATTAACACAAAGACATTCGTTCTTGCCTAAGACAACAGCTCTATAATACTCCCAGCATGGTAACAGCTATGTATTGGGTCCCATATAGCATTAAACAGTAGTCATGGGACTATGAACCCAGAGTTATTGAGTGCCCATTTAATTAAATCACTAATCAGATTTTTAATCATTTTATAGTTACTCTTTTCTGACAGAAGCAATTTGATTAGCTTTTCTCAGAAATGTAGACCACTTCTTTCTACTTATTTTCTTTCCCACTAACTTCATTTTTAATATTTAACATCTTATCAGTATCACCAAGATTAGGTAGATCTGTAATAATAAGCAAAAGAAACTCGGTCCAGCCGCATTTGGAACTGAAGTTGAGGATGCTTCACCCTGATGACTGGCATGAACCCTTGTGTTCTTAAGAGATTTTAATGATTACAAACATGTATACTAGGATCCAAAACACATTTTCCTGTAAAGACCAGATAGTCCCCAGAGATTTTTAAATAACACTGTCATGACACAACTAGAAATTCTACTATGGAACATGAAAACCACCAGGTGCATTGAGGAGTGGAAATGGCTTTTTCCAGAACAGCTTATTTACAGAAGCAGTCACTAGACTGAATTTGGCTAAATGGCTATGGCTAGTCAAAGCCCTGTCTAATCAACCTATCAAAAGCAAAGTGGTTTTCATTCCACCACCAACTGTCAATCCAAACAAAGACTGGAGAAGTCGTCATCACCAGTTGGAGTTCAGAAAACAAGGAAGATGAGCAAGATTTCAGTCCAAGAGATTCACATTAACTGTGGGGAACCAAAAGATACAACTTAGATATTCTGGATTCACAGAGCACAACACGTACCACGAAACAGACTCTAGGGGTCTGCAGCCTCTTTATTCTAATGTGAAGTCCAAGGAAGTAATACACATATCCCAGGTAGGTGAGCTACAGAAGTTCAAGACTTGGATCGCAAAAGGAGTTTAAGAAGTTAAAACCTGTCCACCAGGCATGCTGCCCCACATTTGCCATCCAGGTATATTTGGTCCCTCTCTCTTCTCTGTTCTTTTCTGAAGTCAGTTGACCGTTACTTAATGTATCAACAAAGTTTACTTGTCCTCTGGCTTCTGGTCAGGTAAAAGAAAGGAAGTTCTGAGAGCAGATCAGTAAGTAGATGCCATGGAATTTGTCCCATGTTCCAGCTTTGCTGCAAATTCAGGAAGGGGTTTCGTCCATTCATAACTACATGACACAGATAAGAGCTCCCCTAGAATTCTGCTGAGCTCTTCGCTGTCAGTTGCCAGGCAGCCTTCATCAGTATCCAACCCACAGCTCTTTAATGCAGTGATCCTGTAGCTTCCAGAAGTCCTGAATAGACTCATTCAAGAAATAAAAAAGAAAATAGCATCCTAGGCCCTGAAGTATACCTAAACGTAATATTTAAACATTATACTTAACATAAAAAAGGTATCAGAGTCAAGGTAACACAGGATGAGCCAGACACAGAGGGACAGTGGATGAAGGAGCACATTGAAAATCCAGATCATGGAATCATCAGGAATAAAAAAATAACAAATCCATTCTTACTGTATACACGGAGGTTTAAGCTCAGAAATGCTGCAGGTGTGATGGAAAAGAAAATAACATGAGGTAATATGTATTAGGAAGGGTAATAAAATACAGGGCTTCTAAAACCCAAGATTTACTGAAGGATGGCTCAGGTAAAGATAAGAATAATCTGTTGGGTTGGAGAGATGGTTCAGCCGTTAAAGGCTAGGCTCACAACCAAATATATAAGAATTAATCTGTTAAAAATCACAAATGCCTATTATTACTTTTATGGTAACGTAATAGGAAAAAGGAACTTCCTAGTTTATGAAAATATGTGTTTACGTGCATACCAACAAGGTAGATAAGGAGAATTAGGAATAGGAAAATAAATTACTAAACATAAAAGACTATAATTAACCTAAATCAAAATATTTTAGTAATTGCATTAAACATAGATTACCTCTATGCTTTAACAATTTAACAAATTGCTGTGTTTGTTCCGTTGGGTTTTTTTTAAATGATGACTACTTACAAAACTTTTTAATCTGTACACCCAAAATAAGAGTTTACAAAAATTTTAAAGGAAAATGATGTGAGTATAAGGCACAGAGAAATAAAGAGAAAGAGTTGTTGTATAAGAAAAAAAATGTGGTACAATCAACAGAAATATATGTTGTTAAACTCAGAGGTTTGCAACAAAACGAAACTAATGCAGACAGTGTGATAAAATAGCAGAGATAGTAGGAGACAAATTGCCAGAATAGAGAGCGGAGAAAGAGACACAGAACCGGACACATCACTATGACAAAGAATGACAAAGAAAACACTTCACAAATTATCCCAGGACAATCGCACATACACATGAACAGAGATAAATTAATTCTTAATCTTGTTCCAGAAACAAAACTCTATTCCAGGTGAATCATGTGATACAATGTGAAAAACATAAGCAGTGATAGCAGTAAAATAACACTTAGAAAAGATAATACACAATATCTCTACTACCTTCAGGTAAGAAAAATCTTTTTTGAATGTATTTTAAAATAAACAATTTCTTTTATGAAAATGCTTGTGGGGTATATGGGTAGAGGTAAAGATACTCACATGTGGACATCAGAAGATAATTTCTGGGAGTCGATTGTCTCCTGATACTTTGGGAGATCCAAAGAAAAACCTACTTTGACCACCTGGGCCATCTCACCAGCACAAGAATTACTCTTTTTTAAATGATACTTTTAAGTATTGTAAATCAAGCCAAAGTGAGAAAATATATATTTGAGAATTAAACCCAACTATGTAGTATTCAAAAAATAAAAGAAACTCGATAGATAGATAGATAGATAGATAGATAGATAGATAGATAGATAGATAGATAGATAGATAGATGGATGGATGGATGGATGGATGGATGGATGGATGGATGGATGGATGGATGGATGGATGGATAGATAGATAGATAGATAGATAGATAGATAGATAGATAGATAGATAGATAGATAGATAGGTGATTAACACAATAGAAAACTAGGCAAAGATAGAAAAAGCAGGCTTATAGAGGAATGCCATGAAAAGCTAATGTAAAATATAGTAAAAGTAGGAGGTTTGGTGTTACAAACTTGAAACTACTTACTAACCCCGGACACCCTTGCAACTTAGTAACCAAGTACACACTTCAACACACTACAAGTCTTACTGTTTCTATTACCATGGTATTTTTGTGTGTTATTGGTTTTGTGTGAAATGGCATGACCCTAGAAAATGATTGTTACTAGTTCACTATAGTTGAGGTTGGCCTTTGCTGTGCAGCACATAGTCTTAGTGTAGATCCATGACACTGGCAACCTTGAAATGATGTTAGAATGAAAAGACATCATGGTCCTATGGACCCTTTAGATTTCAGACCATGCATTTGAGATGCAACAGGTCTGCCATGATTCTGCCACTTGCTAAGATTGACGAAACACTGGAACTCACACAGTAGGGTTGGATTCACATATTAGACACATGTGTTATTATCCATGAGCAGCATCATTAACATTAGCAAAAACATGGAACAATAAAAATCAACATTAGCTATAATTAAAAATAAAACTATGAATTTATTGTTTTTATTTATAGAATTAATAATTGAGAACAAAAGCACAATCCATCAAGAGACAGCCAAAACATGAATCTTCAAATTAAAATAAGGTACATTTATAAAATTGAGTTTGCATATAAAGAAGAATAAAGGGAGGGAGAAATTTTATAATGGGCAAAATTGGTCTACATTTGCTGGTAATGTATTGGAAACCTAAAATTGTCCTTTGATCACTGTGTCCTGATGCTCACCCTTGAGGACTCTTTTCTATTTAATATGAGTAGGATCAGTGAATTTCTGGCAAAGAATAAGGTAGAGTTAGCATAGGGTAGGCCCAGTAGCCCTACTGAGCTATTCCTAACTAGTTTAGACCCACAGAAAATAGGAGCTAATAAGCGTGTTTTATTTTAATTCCTAAGTCCGCTGTGACTTGCAGAACAATAGAGTACTAAGATAGGAGATGCTAATCTGGACTCCAGAGAATCAAAGTCTGGAACAGTTCCTCAGGAAATTCGTTTTCTAGACCTACTACTAAAGGAGGAGGAAAGTAGTGTGATGAAGAAGCCTTTAAGAATCAGGCCTGAGGTATGGGACACCTTAGTCTATTACTAGTGTAAAGCACGGGAGCATCCATGATCCCTCTGCTGTCAGTGAGGGAAATGTCTTTTGTGCCAAAGTCAACATGAAAACTACAGGGATAAAGGAGGCATCGCCCCCTGGGTTCCAATTTGACAAAGGGCAACTCCTTACTTAAAGGGGCCTCTGTGAGCTATAGCATTTAAGACAATGCTTGATAAAGGAGATGGGGGAGGAAAGGTAGAGAGTAAACTGCACCTATCAGTATTTATACTGACACAGTATTTATAGGAAAGCTAAGATAGAGCAACAGAAATATCAGTAGAGATGAGGTGAAAAACATGGAATTTCTAGGGCTTAGAAGTGTTTTTTTTAACCTATGCGGTAGTGACAAAATGCAATTTTTCATACCAATATTATTTATGCATTTTCTGTGCCCATGGAAATCCACAAGAAAATAAACATTTTAAAATTCTCCCTGGCAGAATTGAACCTCTAAGCTGAGACAAATGCAGAGAGTACCTGAAGGTTTCACTTACCTCCCTTACACTGTGTGACAATTCATTGCACTGCACTCCATCTAATACATTTTAATATCACCATCCTTTCTAGTTTATTCTGATTCTTCTCAGAGACAGATTTGAGAAAAATTTCTCATGCAATTAGATGAACAAAGTTAAAGCCACACTCCAGAGGATCACGATGGTAAGCTGGCTTTGGACTAGGGAAGGAGCAAAATGCACCTAGTATAAATATGTCAATTTAAGAAAAGAAAAACCATCGATCATGCACACATATAAGAGAATGAAATCACTGCCATTCCTCAAGGGGCTTGTCCAGTTAAGGTGATTCTTTACATCCTAATTATCCCAATTCTCTAATAAAAGAGGAGAAATAATACAAATAAAGACGTTTCTAGAAGGAAGATATTTACTAGATACCAGATAAAATTTAAATCATGAATTTCCATCCTCAAATTAAAAATGAAAAGCATCACACAGAGTAAAGCAAGCAAGTCACTCAAGTTGTTCAGGTTGAGCTTGGTAGTGATTTCTTCCTTGAACAACGTAATGAAACCCATCAGACCAATTCAAATGTAATGACCAGACATGTTCTGCACACTCCATGAAAGATTTCAAACAGGACCAAAATTTACTGGCGGATAAGTGTCTTGATGGCTTTCCTGGACATCTTTCTTTTATAAACATAGATAGAAAAGACATTGAAAGGATGAACGAAATATGGTCAAGAAAGGATGGGAAGGCTAAGTACATAGGAACAGAAAGCCTTTGCAGATGAAAGACACTTAGGTAGTATCCTAGGGAGTGTGTCCCCCAGGAAGAATCTGAACCTTAGAGCTGGAAAACAGGCAGCTGCGATGACATCAGCAGTTCCCTATCTGGGATCTCAGTTTTCTCAGTTGTAACTTAAGGAACATGCATGGGTTGAAACCTTTTGTGGGAATAATATCCAATAAGATCCCAGAAATGTGTGGAAACTATTCTGTTACTTAAAACCTCTGATGTATTTTTGTAATCTTCTTAAATTAATTTTTGGTTTAACAACCTGGAAAAGGGAGATTGTTCTAAGTCACGCTAAGTTGTATTTCAGAACATTTTAAATACAGTTCATTTGAAAGAGTAAACCACGGAGATAGCCCCAAATTACTGGCCCTCTTACTGAAAGCAGGTAGGAAATGTTTTCACTTGGAAATGTTTTATGACATTATTCCAAGCCACAAGTCAGGCCTGACATTATAGGAAGCAACAACTCTCGAGGTAAAAAAGTTCCTCTTCACTAAGTGGACCATGAATCGGTCTTAGCCCAGGCTGTTCCATCCCGCTGAGTCCAGAACATCTGGCAGCTTCCGGAATCACCAAACCATCAAGCAAGCAGACAATTCCCTTTAAGCTGGTTCAAGTGCAGAAGAGCAGTGGGCTAGAAAGTTACCCAAAATCTGGAGTTAAATGATGTGAGGATTTTATTCTTCTGAAGAAAAATAATGCCAGCTCTGTATTGCTTCTACAAGTCTATTAAAACACATTTCAAATTTGAGCAACTTTTTATTCTTTACAGTTTTTTTCTGCTTTATTCTAACACTCATATTTGGATAGTAATTGGAGCATTTGTTTCTTATCTTTCTAAACATTTTTAACCATATATTTGAAAATAAATTTTTATGTGAACAAGATGATAAAGGTTGACAGGTAACAATGGGAATAGTTCAATCAGGAAAATACATCAAAGATGTAATGCTCAGAATATCAAATATCCAGTTACTACCCTAGGACATTATATGATTATAGATTGAAAGGAACAGGGGAGGGAAAGGGAGAAAGGGCACAAAAGAAGCTGGCAGGAAGTGGGGGACTGTGAAAAGGGCAGGGGTGGGGAAAGAGGAAACAGATGGAGGGAAAGAGAACTTTATTTAAGGATAGGATTTTAAGTGGAATTTAGATAATTAAGGAAGATAAATCAGGCATGATTATAGCATAATATTACCCAAAAGGGGGAATCATTATTAGGAAGAAAACTGGAAACAATAACACTTTAAGAACTTGCTTCCTGGCCAGCTAGAGAGAAAATAACTAAGGGACAAACATCACACTAAGGTGACCAACTTTCAACTTTGCTAGTTATCACCACCATTTCCTCCTGGAATGGATAAACAAACACTACCAATTTAATTCTGTAGCTGCACTCTTAATGATATGAGATATAGATGTAAATCCTTTAAATATAATAGATAAGAATCCCAGCTGAGATTCAAAAGCTGATTCATGACAGGAACCTAACTATTCAGATACCTGGTTGAGTTGAAGGACTTTGGCATATTGGAGTTAGAAGGCATATGCTTCTCAAAGCATAGAGAAGGGGAAGCGGACACACAGTTCTACCCAATATAGTTGGGACTTTACAAAAGGTTTTTGCAATTGATAACTACTGGGAAAGAGAAAACCAGTTTTCTCCATTGGGGTGTCATTAGTTATATCAACCACACTGCAGAGCATCTCCAATGCCTAGTAATAGTTGCTCAATGCAAAACAGACTCTATGTTCCTTGTGTATTTGTTTTCATGTGGCATGTTTGTTTATTTTTTAATCTCATTGAATACTATATTTATTTTGATTTTCTTTCTTATTTTCAACATAACATTTGTATTGATTCTCTAGAAATTCACATTATGCACCCCAATCACATTCACTTCTCAATCCTTCCATGTCCATCTCCCCTTTGTTACTTCCCCACACAAAAAATAAGAATAAAAAAACTGAAAAAGTTTAAGAAGTCCTATTTGTGTTAGCTGTGGAGTCACCACTCACTGTAGCATGACCAAACTCTCAGTGGCTGCTGCTTAAGAAGAACTGAGTTCTTCCCCTCCTGCACCTTCACCAGAAGCCATCGACTGTGAGGGCTTAGTTCAGCACCCACATCGTGCTTTTTAAAAGTTCTGCATTGGAAGAAGGAAGGTGGGAAAGATTTGGGAGTAGTTGTCAGGGGGAGGGGTGTTAGTATCAAAATTTATTGCAAAGAAACTTTTAAAATGATTATATTAAAGTGTAAACTAGTCTAACATCATTACAAAATAATTCAGGATTATTTATATATGACTTTAAATGCAAGTATTTCCTTAGATATAGCAATTGTTCTCTTAGCAAGCCATCAGGCATACAGGCATAACTGAGGAGATTCATTTGTTTCATGACCATCTCCAGAAAAGGCATGGGAGTTCCTTCAAGGCTGGGTGAAGATATTTGAATTAATATTCACTATGTCTTTCTATGCTTGTTAAATTTATTTTTATGTGTAAATTGCTATTTACAATAAGTAATTTTGACTATAATTTACTTTTGAAAAATATTTTTATTGAAACTAGAATCTTTTAGAGTTGTATGGGTATGATCCTCTGACCTCCACTGGCACTGGGTCTGCCCCCTAATCCCAGGGAGCTCTATAGGATTCCAAGAGCATCCCGCTTCCCCATTGAGGCCTGTTGGGCGTTCCAAGAATACACACCTTGAAAATCTGCCCTACCAATCTGCACACAGTCTGGTCTCCGGAAGCACAACCAGGAGAGATTAGTTGCTCACAGTTCCTAACGTCCATTAACCCACCTGCCTTTTGGTCCCAAGGAGCCTTGCAGAATCTCAAGTGCATTCTCATTCTCATGGTAGCCTATAGGACCCCAAGAATACCCAGCTTGGAAAACCAACCCCACCAATCCCCTTGCAGTCTGCTCCACTGGAGCACAGTTGGAAGAGAGGCTTGTGGGGACCTCAAGAACCACCAGCTTGGAGCATACCCCCATCAAACCCTTGCCTGTGAGGTCTATCTAAGGCACAGTTAGGTCCCCTAACTTCCATTGTCTGGCCCAAGACTCCTCCTGCTTTTCCAAGTCCTGCCTTCATCAGGATCATCCAGCCAACACCAGGTAAAACCAGATGCCTAAAGGATAGCTTAAAAACCCAATTAACAAGACCCAGAGTAATCTGATACCACCAGAGCCCACCTATCCAGCTATAGCAAGACTGTCCTAAAGAAACTCAAACACAAGAAGACGATCTTAAACCCAATCTTATAAAAATGATAGAACCCTTTAAAGAGAAAATAAATCCCTTAAAGAAATATAGGAAAATACATTCAAACAGGTAGAGACATTAAAATAGAAAGCAAATAAACATAAAGATATACAGGAAAATAGAATCAAACAGGTGAAGGCTATGAATAAAACCGTCTGAGATGTGAAAATGTAAATAGGAACAATAAAGAGAACACAACCTGAGGCAATCCTGGAGATGGAAAACCTAGGAAAGAGAACAGAAACTACAGATGCAAGCATCACCAACTGAAAACTAGCGTTGGAAGACAGAATCTCGGGCATAGACGATATGATCCAAGAAATTGATCCATTGGTCAAAGAAAATGCAAATCCTAAAAAATTCATGACACAAAACATCCAGGAAATTTGGGCACTATGAAACAACCAAACCTTAGAATAACAACAATAGAAGAGAAGATTCCCAGTTCAAAAGTACAGAAAACTTCTTCAAGAAAATCATAGAAAATAATGCCTCAAGCCTGAAGAAAAAAAAAAGACAGATAAGAAGCTTAATGATCACCACTAACACTGGACTAGAAAAGAAAATCCTACCACTACATAATAATCAAAACACTAAATATAGAGGTAAAAGACAAAGCTGCTAGTGAGAATGGCCAAGTAACATATAAAGGAAGACCTACCAGAATTAAACCTTAATTTTCAGCAAAGACCCTAAAAGCTTGAAGAGCCTGGGCATATGTCTTGCAGACTTTAAGAGACCGCAAATGTCAGCCCCAACTACTATACCCAGCAAAATGTTCAATCACTATAGACAGAGAAACTTAGATATTCCATGATAAACCAAATTTAAACAATTTCTTTCCAATAAACCAGCCCTCAAATGATACTAGAAAGAAAATTGCAACAAGTGAGGCACAAGAAAACACAAGAAATAAATAATTTCACAGTAATAAAACCAATAGAAGAGAAACATTGCCACATGTGCACGTGTGTGTGCATGTGTGTGCATGTGCACACACTACCACCATCTAAATAACAGGAATTAAGAATCACTGGACATTAATATCACCAGATTTCAATGAACTCAGCTCAGCAATAAAAATACAGGCTGACACAATGGATGCTAAAACAGTATCTATCATTCTGCTCTATTTCTGGAAGTACAACGCAGCAACAATGATAGACATTACTCTCAGATTAAAGGGCTCGAGAAAGGTGTTCCAAGCAAATGTACCCAAGAAACAAGCCAGAGTAGCCATTCAATATCTAATAAGATAGACTTTCAACTAAAATTAATCAAAAGAGATGGGAAGGACCCTTCATACCAACAGAGGAAAAATCCAGCATTAGGACATCTCAATTCTGAACATCTATGCCCCAAATACAAGAACATTCACATTTATAATTAAACTATTACTGAAGCTCAAATCACAAATTGAACCTCACACATTAATAATGGGACACTTCAACACTTCACTCTCAACAATAGAGAGGGCATGGAAACAAAAACTGAACACAAAAGAATATACCTTCTCGTCAGCACCTCAAAGAACCTTCTCCAAAACTGACCATGTAATCAATCACAAAGCAAGCCTCAACAGATATAACGACAGTGAAATAACCCCCTGAATCTTATCAGACCATCACGGAATAAAGCTGGACTTCAACAATAACAAAAACAACAGAAAGCCTACACATTCATGGAAACTGAACAATTCTACCCAAAGATCATTAGGTCAGAAAGAAAAGACCTTCTAGAATCTAATCAAAATGAGGACACAATATATCCAAACATATGGGATACAATGAAAGAAGTGCTAAGAGGAAAGTTCATAGCACTGATTGCCTTCATAAAGAAATTAGAGAATTCTCACATGAAAAATTAAGAGTACACCTAAAAAACACAAAAAGCAAACATACCTAAGAGGAGTAGAAGGCAGGAAATAATGGAACTCAGGGATAAAATCAATCAATCCAAAACAAACGAAATACAATCAGGAAAACTAAGAGCTGGTTCTTTGCAAAAATCAACAAAATAGACAAACTCTTAGGCAAACTAACTAACAACCAGAAGACAGTATCCAAATTAAAAAAATTAGAAGGGAAAAGAGAGACATAGCAATGAACACTGAGGAAATTCAAAAAATCACTAGGTCTTACTCCAAAAACCTGTACTTCACAAAATTGGAAAATCTTAATGAAATGGACAACTTTCCAGACAGATACCAATTATCAAAGTTAAATCAAGATCAGGTAAACTGTCTAATTAATCCTATGACACCTAAGGAAATAGAATCACTCACTAAAATTTTCCCAATTAAAGGAAACCCAAGGCCAGATAATTTTTGCACAAAATTCTACCAAATTTCAAAGACAATCAAATACAATACTCCTCAACCTATTCCACAAAATAGAAACTAAAGGAACATTGCCAAACTCATTCTATGAGACCACAGTCACTCTAACACCTAAACCACACTAAGACTCAACAAAGAGGAGTTCACAACAATCTCTCTCATGAAACACTGACACAAAAATACTCAATAAAATACTTGGACTAAATTCAAGAACACATCAAAGACATCATCCACAATTATCAAGTGCACTTCATTTCAGGGATGTAGGGGTGGCTTAATATACGAAAATCTATGAATGTAATCATCCACATAAACCAACTGAAAGGAAAAAATTATCATTTTATTAGATACTGAAATCCTTTGGCAAAATCCAATGACCCTTTCATGTTAAAAATCTTAGAGAGATCAAGGATACAAGACATGAACCTAAGTATAATAAAGGCAGTATACAGCAAGTCAATAGCCAACATCAAGCTAAATGGAGATAAATATATCTAAATCCAAGGCTGTCCACTCTCTCCCTATCTCTGCGATCTAGTACTTGACATTCTAGTTAGAGCTAGACACAACTAAAGGAGATCAAGGGGATACAAACTGAAAAGGAAGAAATGAAATTATCTCTATTTGCATATAATATGATAGTATATGTAAGTGACCCCAAAAATTCTCACAGAGAACCCCTACAGTGATAAACACCTTCAACAAAGTGGGTGGATACAAAATTGACTCAAAGAGATCAATAAACCTCCTTTATTCAAATGATAAATGGGCTGAGAAAGAAGTTAGAAAGACAACAACCTTAAAATAGCTATAAATAATATAAAATATCTTGAAGTAACTCTAACCAAGCAAGTGAAAAATCTAAAACAGGAACTTCAAGTCCCTGAAGAAAGAAATTGAGGAAGATATCAGAAAATAGAAAGATCTCTCATGCTCATGGACCCAGAAATAAATCCACAAAGTTAAAGACACTGGATTCTTTTTGTTTGTTTGCTTATTTGTATTGTTTTGTTTTTTGACAAAAAGCCAAAACTATAAAATCAAAACAAAACAACTTCAACAAATGGTACTGGTCTAACTGGATGTGTGCATGTAAAAGAATGAATATAGATCCCTTTTTTATTAGACATTTTATTTATTTACATTTCTTTTTCTTCTTTTTCTTCTACTTTTTCTTTTGTTTTAGTTGGTTTTTTATTTACATTTCAAATGTTATCCCCTTCCCAGTTACCTGGCCATAAATCTCCTATCACCTCACTACTTCCCTGTCTTCTATGAGGGTGTTATACCCCCAACCACCCACCTTCCTGCCTCCCCCACCATGACAATCACATACACTTGGCAGTACCAAGGGCTTTTTCTTCACATTGGTGATCAACAAAGGCCATATGCAAGGCCATGGGTCTCTCCATGAGTACTTTTAGGTAGTGGTTTATACCCTGGGAGCTCTGGTTGGTTGGCATTGTTGTTCTTATGGATTTTCAAGCCCCTTCAGCTCTTTAATCCTTTCTCTAACTCTTAAAATGGGGACCCCGTACTCAGGTCAATGGTTGGGTGCAAGCATCTACCTCTATATTTGTCATGCTCTGGCAGAGCCTCTCAGGAGACAGCTATATCAAGACTCCTGTCAGCATGCACTTCTAGGCATTAGCATTATTGTCTGGGTTTGTTGGCTGTATGCATATGGGCTGGATCTCCAGGTGGGGCAGGTTCTGAATGGCCATTCCTTCAGTCTCTGCTCCAATCTTTGTCTCCAAATCTCCTCCTATGAATATTTTTGTTCCCCCTTCTAAGAGGGACTGAAGCATATGCCCTTTGGTCATTCTCCTTCTTGAGCTTCAAGTGGTCTGTGGATTGTATCTTGGGTAGTCTGAACTTTTGCTAATATCCACTTATCAGTGGTGAACATTGTGTGTGTGTGTGTGTGTTGTGTGTGTGTGTGTGTGAGAGAGAGAGAGAGAGAGAGAGAGAGAGAGAGAGAGACAGAGACAGAGACAGAGAGACAGACAGAGACAGAGAGAGAGAGAAATGCCTCACTCAGGATGATATTTTCTAGTTCCATTCATTTGCCTTGAATTTCATGAAGTCATTGTTTTTAATAGTTGAGTAGTATTCCATTGTATAAATGTACCACATTTTCTGTATCCATTCCTCTGTTGGAGGACATCTGGATTCTTTCCAGCTTCTGGCTATTATAAATAAGGCTGCTGTGAACATAGTGGAGCATGTATCCTTGGTATATGTTGGAACAACTTTTGGGTATATGCCCAGGAGTGGTATAGCTGGGTTCTCAGATAGTACTGTGTTTGGTTTTCTGAAGAACCTCCAGACTGATTACCAGAGTAGTTTTACAGGCTTGTAACCCCACCAACAGTGAAGAAGTGTTTCTTTCTCCATATCCTTGCCAGCATCTTTTGACATCTGAGTTTTGGATCTTAGCCATTCTGACTGGCATGAGGTAGAATCTCAGGGCTGTTTTGTTTTGCATTTCTCTGATTACTAAGGATACTGAATATTTTTTAGGTATTTCTCAGCCATTTGATATTCCTAGGCTGAGAATTCTTTGTTTAGCTCTGTACCCATTTTGAATAGGGCTACTTGACTCTCTGGAGTCTAACTTCATTTTCCCCCCATCTTTATTAACTTGAGTATTTCTTATTTACATTTCGATTGTTATTCCCCTTCCCGGTTTCTGGGCCAACATCCCCCTAACCCCTCCCCCTCCCCTTCTGTATGGGTGTTCCCCCACCCTTCCTCCATTACCCCCCCCCCCCCGCAACAATCACGTTCACTAGGTATTCAGTCTTGGGAGGACCAAGGGCTTCCACAGAATCTCTGAATGGAACCCAGTCTCATCATTTGAAAGTTGTCTGGCTACAAAAGATGGCCAATTCACACTCAGTAACCTCCATTACATTGTAAAAGTCCTCACTAGGGTCACCCTCATAGACTAAAGGAAGTTTCCACTGTACCAGGTTTCCACCCATTACATGCTTGCTAATTCCAAATGTCTCTGCCCACACTCTTTCCCTCCACCAACTCCTCCCACCTAATTTCTCCCAGTCTACCCACAGAATCTATTCTATTTCCCTTTCCCAGAGAGATTCAGGCTCAGCCTCTACAGCCTCTTTAAAATCTCCATAATATGAAAAAAAGAAAACCAGATCACGTTAGGAAATTGTCACCATCCATTACTCCTTTCTCTATCACTTTTGTCTATTCATGCCTATAATCAATTACAAAAAAAGCATTGGGTACATTGCTATAGTCAGCAGCATTACTAACATGGGCTAGTATTTGATATTACTACATTTTTTTTTCTACTTTGAAACTGGTGAAACGATGAGATGGCTTATATTCCCAGAGTCTTTACTTGTGATGAATTGCACATATAGAGCACATATGAAAGTTTACTTACACAATTACAGAATGAAGGTATTGTCCTACAATGTTCTGAGGTTAGAGTCATTTTATCACAGCGATTATTCACTAAAGCCCACTGTATCCTCTACTATTGAGCATATACTAATGAAGGCTTGTCTTCTCATTTCTACATCTACATCAACTCACAAGTTGAACTGTACAACAGAGTCAATAGTTCTCCAGTATGAGGTGGACGGGGCATGGAAATGAATAAGCTACCCTAAGGTACCTCAGCAGAGCTGAACTTATTGTGAACCAAAGTACAATATGTCCTAGTGTTTAAAAAATCACTTAAGTGCTAAAACATGTCTCTAGTCTGATCATTGATCTTCAACTTAATGTTTGCTTACCCAACTGCATATTCAATATCTGAACTTGAATGTGAAATCACATCTCACATTCGGCACATCCAAAGCTCAGTTCCTCTGCTCGTGCCCAGCCATGCCTCTTCTGCTCACTTTCCTCCTCATCTTTAGTAGAAGCCCCTCTCTTCCAGCTGCTTAGGTGACTCCTGATCTCACACTTCTGCTGTTTCTCTCCTCCATCCCCTCCTTTTGTCAATCTTCTCTCCTCTTCTCTTTGGCCAATTTATTAACAATGCTGTTCCTTATTCATGGACAGAAAATAGGTTTAGTCACTCTTAAACCAATTTACCCTTATATGTTCTTAAACATCAGCAATTCTTGTTGAGATTGCAGTAAAAAAAATTCTTAAAGAATTTTCCCTGTTTTCACAGATTTTGCACTCAGTTAAACATTTTAAACAATGAAAGATGATGTCATTTCTCTGAATCTAAACTTCCAATTCCTCAGGCAAAGAGCCAAAAATCTATAGTTTAGACATTTGGACTGCATATTTTCTTCACCTTCAGCCCTACAATTTGGTTTAGTTACTTAGCTACATTGAAACTTAGGGATTTTTAACCTCTGAAAATTCTTTCTACATGGTCTTTGCTTTCCAAAGACACTTCAGAGCTCTCAGACAACTGTCTGGTTGTTTCCATCCACTTCCGCTAATCTCTGTTCAAGCATGTCTCCAAGTAAACATTTTTGCCATTTTCCACATTAGTAGTAGTAGTAATAGTAGTAGTCATCTTTTATTTATTCACTTTACAGCCTGCTCACTGGCCCCTCCAAGTCATACTCCTCCCACAATCCTTCTGCCATTTCCACACCCATTCTCTTCTAAGTGTGTGGAGGCTCCTGGATATCCCACGCACCCTGGCACTCAAGTGTCTGTGAGGCTAGCACATCCTCTCCCACTGAGGCCAGACAGGCAGTCCAGCTAAAATAACATATCCCACATACAGGCAAGCAACTGAGTTAGCCCCATTCCAGTTATTTTGGGACCCCCATACAAAGACCAGGCTCCACTTCTGCTACATATGCACAGGAGGCCCAGGTCTAACCTGTGGCTATTGTTTAGTTGGTGGTTGAGGTTCTGGGGGCCTCAAGGGTCCAGAGTTATTTACTCTGTTGGTCTTCCTGAGGAGTCCTGTCCCCTTAGAAACAGCAATCCTTCCTCTTGTTCTTCCATAAAGTCTCAAGCTCTTAATACTGTTTGGCTGTGGTTTTCTGGATCTGCCTTTAATCAGCCACTTGGTGGAACTCTCAGAGGGGACAACATGTTCCTTTTCTGCAAGCATAACAGAGTATCTTAATAGTGTCAGGAATTGGTCCTTGTTCATGGGATGGGTCTCAGGTTGAGCTGGCTATTGGTTGGCCATTCCTCCTCTCTGTTCCATCTGTTGTGCCCTACCATTACTTTAGGTGACAACATTAAATGTGGGTTGAAAGGTTTTTGGTTGGTTAGGTGTCCTATTGCTCCATTGGGGTTCATTTTGGAATTGCTTATGATACTATCATATAATCCACAAATAGCAATGCTTTTCTTTTTCTGATTTGTAGTCCTTTATCTCCTTCAGTTGTCTGATTGCTCTACTAAAGCACTTCAAATATTATATGAAACAAGAGGAAGATAGTGGATAGCCTTGCCTTGTCCTGATTTTAATGGAATTCCTTTAATTTTTCTCATTTAACAATGATGCTGGCTATTGACACTGTATATTAACTTTGATTATGTTTAATAATCATATCCTTGATTTCCTAAATGTTTTGAAAAGGGTGGTTGGGTTTTTGTCAAAGGATTTTTCAGCATGCAATGAGATTACAATATGATTTTTTCTTTCAGTTTGTTGATGTAGTAGATTATATTTGATGGATTTTTGTATATTGAACCATACCCATCCCTGGGATGAAGCCTACCTGATCATGATGGGTAGTGTTTTAATGTTTTCCTTGATTCAACTTGTGAGTATTTGATTGAGTACTTTGCATCATGACATAAGGAATTCAATCAGATGTAATCTTTCTATGGGTCTTTGTGTGGTTTAGGTGTAGAACTGTGGCCTCATAGAATAGGTTTACTGTGTTCTCGGTTTTCTAATTTGTAGGGTTATTTCGGATGTTGGTATTATCTCTTCTCTCTGATATTTGTTAGAATTTCATATAAAACCAGTGGTCCCTGGTTTTTAGTTGGGCTTTTTAATGAATACTTATATTTCTTTAGGATTTACAGGTTTGTTTAATAGTTCACCTGATCTTGATATAACATTAGTATACTTGTGTAGAAAATCATTTTATAATGATTTCATTAGGTTTCAATTTCATGGGTGAAACTTTGAAGTAAGACATTATGTTTCTTTGAATCTCCTGTCTGTTGTTGTGTCTCCTTTCTCATTTCTACTTTTTGTTTATTTGGATGCCATGTCTCTCTCTCTTTTGTTTTTGTTTGACCCCTAAGGTTTGCCTTGTAAACTTGTTTATTTTCTTAAGAACCAGCTTTTAGTTTCCCTTGATTTTGTATTATTTTCTTTGTTTCTTTAGATTGATTTCAGCCCCTAATTTTCTTCTTTTACTTACTTTTTGATATTGTTTTCTTTTTTGTTGTTGTTTGACAAAATCAGTTTGTGTTGAGTTTTGGTTTACAGAATTTTTGATATTTTTCGGATCCTCTAAAGCCTATATTCAAGGCTTGAGGTTCTTAGAAATGGACTCACGACAGATACCAGGCACCGGGTTAAAAGGATGATATCTAGGTTAAACATCCCCATAAATTCCTGAAATACGCTAGGTGGAAAGGTCTCCCAACCAAAAAGGGGATCCAGATGGGTTTAGTGCATTTTTCTTTTTTTTAATTTATTTCATAGGAAGACCTCTGCATCAATATTATCCCCGAACTATTCACAAAATTTGAAACAGATGGAGCACTCAAATTTGTTATATTTTTTCACAATTCTTTGATTATTAAACCAATAATAAAGACCCAAATAAAGAAAGAGAATCTTCAGACCAATTCATTTTAGTGTTGGAAATTTACAATGTTCTGGGCTCCAAGAACACATTACAATCATCCACCATGATTAAACTTTCAAGTTGTAGGGATTTTAATATGTTGTTGGCATCAATGTGATCCATTACAAACAAACTGAAAGAACAAACCACATGATCATTTCATTAGATGCTGAGAAAGCATTTGACAAAAATTCAATACCTCCTTCATGATACAGGAACCGGTTCCTGTCAGCTTGCATTTCTTTTGCTCATCTTATCTTATCTAGTTTTGTGGCAGTTATGTAAGGGCCACATGTTTGGCAGGCTCTGAATGGCTGTTCCTTAGTATTTTTTCTAAAACATATTTTCTCCCTATTCCCTCCTAAGGGGGTATTCTAAACAATTTTAAAGAATATTTTTAAAAACATCAATTTGGTATGTTTTTGACAAAAAATCTGAAATGCATCTTGCATTCAAACATTTGTTAAGATTATATCAATGAAACCCATTTTTGTGATAAAATGCTACCTCACTCAGGGATGATATTTTCTCCAGTTCTGGCATTTGTCAAAAAAGGTAGAGCAATTTCTTAAGGAATCATTGGTTTTCATAGGTGAGTAAAGATTCAACATTGTGTAGATGAACTATATTTTCTGTATCCATTCCATTATCTGTTGCGGAAGAAAGAGACTTTGATCTTCCCAGAGACTAGAGAAATTTATAATCCAAGGCTTGAAAGGAATACAGTGGAGTAACACATGATGCTTGTTGTATGTTGGGATAATTTTGGCATATAAAATAAAAAGATAAAGCAGGGATATTTCATTTTCATAGTTCAATGTCCAATTTATTTATTTATTTTTTTTATATGTTGAATATTATATTGTAGGTGTTATTCCCTTTCCTGCATTTGGCAAACATCCCCTCCCCCCTAATTCCTTATGGGTGTTCCTCCCTGAACCCTCCCCCCCATTGCCGCCCCCCCCAACAGTCTAGTTCATTGGGGTTCAGTATTAGCAGGACCAGGGCTTCCCTTCCACTGGTTTTTTAACTTAGGATATTCATTGCTACTATGAGGTCAGAGTCCAGGTCAGTCCATGTATAGTCTTTTTAGGTAGTGGCTTAGTCCCTGGAAGCTCTGGTTGCTTGGCATTGTTGTACATATGGGGTCTCGAGCCCCTTCAAGCTCTTCCAGTTCTTTTCTGATTCCTTCAACGGGGGTCCCATTCTCAGTTCAGTGGTTTGCTGCTGGCATTCCCGCCTGTATTTGCTGTATTCTGGCTGTGTCTCTCAGGAGCCACATCCGCTCCTACACTTCTGCACTTCTTTGCTTCATCCATCTTGTCTAATTGTATATATATGGGCCACATGTGGGCAGGCTCTGAATGGGATGTTCCTTCAGTCTCTGTTTTAATCTTTTGCCTCTCTTCCCTGCCAAGGGTATTCTTGTTCCCTTTAAAGAAGGAGTGAAGCATTCACATTTTGATCATCCGTCTTGAGTTTCATTTGTTCTAGGCATCTAGGGTAATTCAAGCATTTGGGCTAATAGCCACTTATCAATGAGTGCATACCATGTATGTCTTTCTGTGATTGGGTTAGCTCACCAGGATGATATTTTCCAGTTCCAACCATTTGCCTACAAATTTCATAAAGTCGTTGTTTTTGATAGCTGAGTAATATTCCATTGTGTAGATGTACCACATTTTCTGTATCCATTCCTCTGTTGAAGGGCATCTGGGTTCTTTCCAGCTTCTGGCTATTATAAATAAGGCTGCTATGAACATAGTGGAGCACGTGTCTTTTTTATATGTTGGGGCATCTTTTGGGTATATGCCCAAGAGAGGTATAGCTGGATCCTCAGGCAGTTTAATGTCCAATTTTCTGAGGAACCTCCAGACTGATTTCCAGAATGGTTGTACCAGTCTGCAATCCCACCAACAATGGAGGAGTGTTCTCTTTCTCCACATCCTCGCCAGCATTTGCTGTCACCTGAGTTTTTGATCTTAGCCATTCTCACTGGTGTGAGGTGAAATTCAGGGTTGTTTTGATTTGCATTTCCTGATGACTAAAGATGTTGAACATTTCTTTAGGTGTTTCTCAGCCATTCGGCATTCCTCAGCTGTGAATTTTTTGTTTAGCTCTGAACCCCATTTTTAATAGGGTTATTTGTCTCCCCATGGTCTAATTTTTGAGTTCTTTTGTATATTTTGGATATAAGGCCTCTATCTGTTGTAGGATTGGTAAAGATCTTTTTCCCAATCTGTTGGTTGCCGCTTTGTCCTAACCACAGTGTCCTTTTGCCTTACAGAAGCTTTGCAGTTTTATGAGATCCCATTTGTCGATTCTGATCTTAGAGCATAAGCCATTGGTGTTTTGTTCAGGAAATTTTTCCAGTGCCCATGTGTTCCAGATGCTTCCCTAGTTTTTTTCTATTAGTTTGAGGTGTCTGGTTTGATGTGGAGGTCCTTGATCCACTTGGACTTAAGCTTTGTACAGGGTGATAAGCATGGATCGATCTGCATTCTTCTACATGTTGACCTCCAGTTGAACCAGCACCATTTGCTGAAAATGCTATCTTTTTTTCCATTGGATGGATTTGGCTCCTTTGTCAAAAAAATCAAGTGACCATAGGTGTGTGGGTTCATTTCTGGGTCTTCAATTCTGTTCCATTGGTCTATCTGTCTGTCTCTGTACCAATACCATGCAGTTTTTATCACTATTGCTCTGTAATACTGCTTGAGTTCAGGGATAGTGATTCCCCTGAAGTCCTTTTTTATTGTTGAGGATAGTTTTAGCTATCCTGGGTTTTTTGTTATTCCAGATGAATTTGCAAATTGTTCTGTCTAACTCTTTGAAGAATTGGATTGGTATTTTGATGGGGATTGCATTGAATCTGTAGATCGCTTTTGGTAAAATGGCCATTTTTACTATATTAATCCTGCCAATCCATGAGCATGGGAGATCTTTCCATCTTCTGAGGTCTTCTTCAATTTCTTTCTTCAGAGTCTTGAAGTTCTTATTGTACAGATCTTTTACTTGCTTGGTTAAAGTCACACCGAGGTATTTTATATTATTTGGGTCTATTATGAAGGGTGTCGTTTCCCTAATTTCTTTCTCGGCTTGTTTCTCTTTTTTGTAGAGGAAGGCTACTGATTTATTTGAGTTAATTTTATACCCAGCCACTTTGCTGAAGTTGTTTATCAGCTTTAGTAGTTCTCTGGTGGAACTTTTGGGATCACTTAAATATACTATCATATCATCTGCAAATAGTGATATTTTTGACTTCTTCTTTTCCGATCTGTATCCCCTTGACCTCCTTTTTGTTGTCTGATTGCTCTGGCTAGAACTTCAAGAACTATATTGAATAAGTAGGGGAGAGTGGGCAGCCTTGTCTAGTCCCTGATTTTAGTGGGATTGCTTCAAGTTTTTCCATTTAGTTTAATGTTAGCCACTGGTTTGTTGTATATGGCTTTTTTACTATGTTTAGGTATGGGCCTTGAATTCCTATTCTTTCCAGGACTTTTATCATGAAGGGGTGTTGAATTTTGTCAAATGCTTTCAGCATCTAATGAAATGATCATGTGGTTTTGTTCTTTTTCAGTTTGTTTATATAATGGATCACGTTGATGGTTTTCCTCAGATATTAAACCATCCCTGCATGCCTGGGATGAAGCTTTACTTGATCATGGTGGATGATTGTTTTGATGTGCTCTTGGATTCGGTTTGCCAGAATTTTGTTGAGTATTTTTAGGCCGATGTTCATAAGGGAAATTGGTCTGAAGTTCTTTTCTTTTGTTGGGTCTTTTGTGTGGTTTAGGTGGTATAAGAGTAATTGTATTTCATAGAAGGAATTCGGTAGTGCTCCATCTGTTTCAATTTTGTGGAATAGTTTGATAATATTGGTATGAGGTCTTCTATGAAGGTCTGATAGAATTCTGCACTAAACCCGTCTGGACCTGGGCTCTTTTTGGTTGGGAGACCTTTAATGACTGCTTTTATTTCCTTAGGAGTTATTGGGTTGTTTACCTGGTTTATCTGTTCCTGATTTAACTTCGGTACCTGGTATCTGTCTAGGAAATTGTCCATTTCCTGTAGATTTTCAAGTTTTGTTGAATATAGGCTTTTATAGTAAGATCTGATGATTTTTTGAATTTCCTCTGAATCTGTAGTTATGTCTCCCTTTTCATTTCTGATTTTGTTAATTTGGACACACTCTCTGTGTCCTCTCGTTAGTCTGGCTAAGGGTTTATCTATCTTGTTGATTTTCTCAAAGAACCAACTTTTGGTTCTGTTGATTCTTTCTATGGTCCTTTTTGTTTCTACTTGGTTGATTTCAGCTCTGAGTTTGATTATTTCCTGCCTTCTACTCCTCCTGGGTGTATTTGCTTCTTTTTGTTCTAGAGCTTTTAGGTGTGCTGTCAAGCTGCTGACATATGCTCTTTCCTGTTTCTTTTTTCTTGCAGGCACTCAGCGCTATGAGTTTTCCTCTTAGCACAGCTTTCATTGTGTCCCATAAGTTTGGGTATGTTGTACCTTCATTTTCATTAAATTCTAAAAAGTTTTTAATTTCTTTTCTTTTATTTCTTCCTTGACCAGGTTATCATTGAGTAGAGCATTGTTCAATTTCCACGATATGTGGGCATTCTTCCTTTATTGTTATTGAAGACCAGCTTTAGGCCGTGGTGGTCCGATAGCACGATGGGATTATTTCTATCTTTCTGTACCTGTTGAGGCCTGTTTTTTGACCAATTATATGGTCAATTTTGGAGAAAGTACCATGAGGAGCTGAGAAGAAGGTATATCCTTTTTTTTTAGGGTAGAACGCTCTATAAATATCCGTTAAGTCCATTTGGCTCATGACTTCTCTTAGTCTGTTCACGCCTCTGTTTAATTTCTGTTTCCATGATCTGTCCATTGATGAGAGTGGGGTGTTGAAATCTCCTACTATTATTGTGTGAGGGCAATGTGTGTTTTGAGCTTTAGTAAGGTTTTTTTTACGTATGTAGGTGTCCTTGTATTTGGGGTATAGATATTTAGGATTGAGAGTTCATCTTGGTGGATTTTTTCCTTTGATGAATATAAAGTGTCCTTCCTTATCTTTTTTTGATGACTTTTAGTTGAAAATTGATTTTATTTGATATTAGAATGGCTACTCCAGCTTGCTTCTTCTGACCATTTGCTTGGAAAGTTGTTTCCCAGCCTTTCACTCTGAGGTAGTGTCTGTCTTTGTCTCTGAGGTGTGTTTCCTGTAGGCAGCAGAATGCAGGGTCCCGCTATGTATCCAGTTTGTTAATCTATGTCTTTTTATTGGGGAGTTGAGGCCATTGATGTTGAGAGATATTAAGGAATAGTGATTATTGCTTCCTGTTATATTCATATTTGGATGTGAGGTTGTGTTTGTGTGCTTTTCTTCTCTTTTGTTTTGTTGCCAAGATGATTAGTTTTTTTTCTTCTAGGGTATAGCTTGCCTCCTTATGTTGGGCTTTTTACCATTTATTATCCTTTGTAGTGCTGGATTTGTAGAAAGATATTGTGTAAATTTGGTTTTGTCATGGAATATCTTGGTTTCTCCATCTATGTTAATTGAGAGTTTTGCAGGATACAGTAGCCTGGGCTGGCATTTGTGTTCTCTTAGGGTCTGTATGACATCAGTCCAGGATCTTCTGGCCTTTCATAGTTTCTGGCTTAAAAGTCTGTGTGATTCTGATAGGTCTGCCTTTTATATGTTACTTGACCTTTTTCCCTTACTGCTTTTAATATTCTTTTCTTTATTTTGTGTGCTTGGTGTTTTGACTATTATGTGACGGAGGTGTTTCTTTTCTGGTCCAATCTATTTGGAGTTCTGTAGGCTTTGTATGCCTATGGGTATCTTTTTTTTAGGTTAGGGTTTTTTCTTCATGATTTTGTTGAAGATATTTACTGGTCCTTTTGAGCTGGGAGTCTTCACTCTTCTATACCTATTATCCTTAGGTTTGATCTTCTCATTGAGTCCTGGATTTCCTGTATGTTTTGGACCAGTAGTTTTTTTCCGCTTTTTACATTATCTTTTGACAGTTGAGTCAATGATTTGTATGGAATCTTCTGCTCCTGAGATGCTCTCTTCCTTCTCTTGTATTCTGTTGGTGATGCTTGTATCTACAGCTCCTTGTCTCTTCTTTTGTTTTCTATATCCAGGGTTGTTTCCATGTGTTCTTTCTTGATTGCTTCTATTTCCATTTTTAATTCCTTCAACTGTTTGATTGTGTTTTCCTGGAATTCTTTCAGGGATTTTTGTGACTCCTCTCTGTAGGCTTCTACTTGTTTGTTTATGTTTTCCTGTGTTTCTCTAAGGGAGTTCTTCATGTCTTTCTTGAAGTCCTCCAGCATCATGATCCAATCTGATTTTGAAACTAGATCTTGCTTTTCTGGTGTGTTTGGATATTGCATGTTTGTTTTGGTGGGAGAATTGGGTCTGGCATGATGCCATGTAGTCTTGGTTTCTGTTGCTTGGTTCCTGCGCTTGCCTCTCGCCATCAGATTATCTCTAGTGTTACTTTGTTCTGCTATTTCTGACAGTGGCTAGACTGTCCTATAAGCCTGTGTGTCAGGAGTGCTGTAGACCTGTTTTCCTGTTTTCTTTCAGCCAGTTATGGGGACAGAGTGTTCTGCTTTCGTGTGTGTAGTTTTTCCCCTCTACAGGTCTTCAGCTGTTCCTGTGGGCCTGTGTCTTGAGTTCACCAGGCAGGTCACTTGCAGCAGAAAAGTTGGTCTTACCTGTGGTCCCGAGGCTCAAGTTCGGGAGCGTGGGTGCTGCCCACGGGTTCCAGGTGGCAGCAACCAGGAAGATTTCTGCTGTATGTCTTCCTGGGAGCCTCCAGGCACCAGGGTTCCAGATGGCTCCGTGTTTTCCTCTGAATCAGCAATGTGTGCAGAGAGCAGTCTCTTCTGGTTTCGCAGGCGTGTCTGCCTCTCTGAAGGTTTAGCTCTCCCTCCCACGGGATTTGGGTGCAGAGAACTGTTTATCCGGTCTGTTTCCTTCAGGTTCCGGCGGTGTCTCAGGCAGGGGTCCTGCCAGGCACCTGGGCCCTCCCCCACGGGACCCAGAGGCCTTATACAGGCCTCCTGGGTTGGGCCAGGGATGTGGGCAGGGGTGGCAGTGTTGGTGGTCTCTTCAAAATCTGCAGCCTCAGGAGTGCCCACCTGACCAGGCGGTGAGGTCTCTCCCACGGGTTCCAAAAAAGAACAAAAAAAAAAAAAAATGAGACAGAAGCTGTGTTAGAAACTGGTTCTAATTGATAGAAGTGATAAAGTAATGAATCACAGAAAGATTTGACAGAATGAGTCAGAGACAGAATATGCCCTACTCTTACAGGAAAGTGAGGATACTTAAGAGCAGCACATAGTGAGTCAGAAATGCAATTCACTGAGTACAGTTCAGTGAGTGCAGTTGAGTTGAGTTGAGTTTAGGCAATGCAATGAAGCTCAGGTGAGTTCACTTCAGTAATATTCAGAGCAGTTCAGTTCAGAAATGTCTGATTCATGGAGTTCAGAAGTTTACTTGCTTCACATACATATTCTTTATGGAATTTCACAATTACATCGTCATTTTAATTAAATATTTATTTTGACCTTCATGAAGATTATATTTAATATTTCTAAATATTATTTTTATTTCCAGTTTCTGCCTGAGCCCAGAGCTGAACCACTCCTACGGTTCATTGTACCAAAACCCATGAGGGAGAGAGCTGGACTCTCAGAAGTGCAAATAATCCTGACAGCTCAGGGGAGACCACCACATTTGCTCACATTCCTAACCCAAGAGGAATCTGCCTAGTACCCTCTGGATACAGTAACATAGGGGCAGTCAGGAGCAGAAAACTTACAGTTTTTGCCTGAGCCCAGAGCTGAAAGCCAATCACCTGGATCACGGAAATAACTGAGAGCAGAAGTAAGATCAACTCTACTGCTACAAGCAACCCACCTGGATGCTTCAGGATATACAAGCCAAGGAACAGTTCTCTGTTCCCAGATTGAGCTGAAAGAAAACAGATCTACAAGAAGGCTAACACACAGACTTACAGGAGGATAAAGCCACAGTCAAAGACAGAAATAAAAGCTAGCACCAGAGAAAACCTGATGGTAAGAGGCAAGCTCAGAGAACATAAGCAACAGAAAGCAAGAGACATTTGTCACCATCTGAGCCCAATCAAACCAGAGCAAAAACTAGATATCCAAACACACCAGAAAAAAGCAGGATTTGAAAGTCATGGAACAATAAAGGAACTGACAAATAGACGATCCTTTTAAGAAGGACACAGAACAATCCCATAAAGATATCCTGACAACACAGGTAAACAAACAGAAGATCTAAAGAGGAAACAAAAAAATGCCTTAATGTATTAGGAAAATATAACCAAATAGGTGAAGGAATTGAACAAAACCATCCAGGATTTAGAAACAATAAAGAATTCACAAAGGGAGACAACCCTAGAGATAGAAAACCTAGGAGTCATAATGCAAGTATCACCAAGAGAATAAAAGAGATAGATGATGGAATCTGAGGAGCAGAAAATACCATAGAAAATATCAACACAACAATCAAAGATAATGTAAAATGCAAAAAGCTCCTAATCAAAAACATCCAGGAAATCCAGGACACAATGAACAGATCAAACCTAAAGGTAATAGGTACAGAAGAGAGCAAAGCCTACCAACTTAAAGGACCAGTAAGTATCTTCAATAAAACTATAGAAGAAAACTTCCCTAACCTAAAGAAAGATGCCCATAAATATACAAGAAGCCCAGAGAACTCCAAAGCAGATTAGACCAGAAAAGAAACCTCTTGCCAATAACATAATAGTCAAAACTTACCAAATGCACAAAATACAAAAGAAAGAAGATTAAAAGAAAAAAAAATTCAACAACATACAAATACATGGAGGCTTCTATCAGAAACTCCCAGACTTCTGTTCCTAGAGGCTTGCTGAAAATCAGAAGATCCAGGCAGATATTGTACAGACCCTAAGAAAACACAAATGCCAGCTCAGGCTGCTATATCTGGCAAAACACTCTATTTACCTAGATGGGCAAACAAAGTGTTCCATGACAAAACCAAATTTGCACTGAATCTTTCTACATATACAGCCCCACACATAATAAAAGATTGAAAACTCCAGCACAAGGAGTGAAACTACACCCTTAAAAAAAGGAAGAAAGTAATTGTCTTGCAACCAAACCAAAAGAAGAGAGCCACACAAACATAATTCCACCTCTAACCACAAAATTAACAGGAAACAACAATCATTATTCCTGAATATCTCTTAAAATCAATGGACTTAAAACCCCAATAAAAAGATATAGACTAACAGACTAGATCTGTATAGAGGACACAGTATTTTGCAGAATACAGGAAATATACCTCAGTGACAAAGACAGACACTACCTCAGAGTAAAAGGCTGGAAATCAATTTTTCAACTAAGTGTTCCAAAGAAACAATTTGGAGTACCCATTCTAATATCGAATAACCAAAGTCATCAAAAATGATAAGGAAGGACACTTCATATTCATCAAAGGAAAAATTCACCAGCATTAACTCTCAATGCTGAATATTCTCCAAATGCAATGGCATTATCATTCATAAAAGAAACCTTACTAAATCTCAAAGCACACATTGCACCTTACACTATAATAGTGGGAGATTTCCACATCCCACTCTCTTCAATGGACAGATTGTAGAAACAGAAACAAAACAGTGACATAGAGAAACTAACAGAAGTTATGAATCAAATGGATTTAAGATATATCTATAGAACATTTCATCTAATAGAAAAGAATATAACTTCTTCTACGCACATCATGGTACCATCTTCAAAATTGACCACATAATTGGTTACAAAACAAATCTCAAAAGATATAAGAAGATTGATATAATTCCATTCATCATATCAGATCACAGCAGACTAGGGCTGGTCTTCAATAACATCAAAAATGGCAGAAAGCCCACATTTAAAGGCAGTAGAACAACAATCTACTCAAAGATAACTTAGTAAAGGAAGAACTAAAGAAAATAACGTCTTTTATAATTTACTGAAAATGAAGGCACACCATACCCAAACTTATGGGACACAAAAAAGCAGTGTTAAGAGGAAAACTCATAGCTCTGGGTGTCTCCAAAAGGAAACTAAAAAGAGCATGCAGTAGCAGTTTGATGGCACACCGAAAATCTCTGGAACAAAAAAGAAGCAAATATACCAAAGAGGAGTAGATGGCAGGAAATAAACAAACAAAGGGCTGAAATCAACCAAGTAGAAACAAAAAGAACTATATAAAAAAATCAACAAAACCAGTAACTGGCACTTTGAGAAAATCAACAAGATAGATAAACCCTTAGGCAGAATACACAGAGGGCACTGAGAGTGTATACACAGTGACAAAATCAGAAATGAAAGGGGAGACATAATAAGAGAATTTGAGGAAATAAAAATCAAAGTTTTATTTACAAGAAATGGTGGAAAAATCTGACGAATAGCCATTCCAATATTGAGAGAAACCAGGAACCAAACTAAATTAGGTCAGATAAACCATCAAACCATCCAAAATTCATTAAAAGAAAGAAGCAGATAATTAAAAAGTTTCCCTAAAATTTAAACAAAAAATTCAGGGACCAGATAGGTTTTAAAAAACAGAATCCATTAAACAAAACAAAATACCAAACCAATAATGTCCAAAGTATTCTCAAAATAGAAACAGAAGTAGTTCCAATTCCTTCTATGAAGCCAAATTATGCTTATATTTAAACCACACAAAGACCCAACAAAGAAAGGGAACTTCAAACCAATTTCTCTTATGAATATGGATGCAAAAATACTCAATAAAATTCTCACAAACTGAATCCAAGAATATCTCAAAATGATCATTCCTCATGATCAATAGGTTTCATCTAAAGGATTCAGGGACATATCAAGAATAAAATCCATCAGCATAATCCTCTATATAAAACAAACTCAAGGAAAAGATCCTGACAATATCAACAAGATGCCAAGAAATCCATTTGAGAAAAGTCAACACCTTATGATAAAAGCCCTCAAAAAAATCAGGAATTCAAGTCCTATACCAAACATAGTAAAAAGCAATATACAGCAAACCAGTACCTAACCTTAAACTAAATGGAGAGAAACTTGAAACAGTCCCACTAAAATCAGGACTAGACAAGGCTGCACACTCTCTCCCTGTTTACTCAATATAGTACTCAAATCCTAGCCAGAGCTATCAGACAATGAAAGGATGTCAAAGGGATACAAATTGGAAATTAAGAAGTCAAAATATCACTATATGCAAATGATATGGTAGTATACATAAGAGGCCCCAAAAGTTCCACCAGAGAACTACTAAGCCTGGTAAACAAATTTAGCAATGTGGCTGTGTATAAAATTAACTCAAACAAATCAGTAGCTTCTCTCTACTCCAAGGGTAAACAGGCTGAAAAAGCAATTATGGAAATGACACCCTTCACAATAGTCCCAGATAACATAAAATACTTGACTCTAACCAAGGAAGTAAAAGATTTATATGACAAGAACTACAAGTCTCTGAAGAAAGAAATTGAAGATCTCAGAAGTAAGAAAGACCTCCCATGCTCATGGAATTTCAAGATTAATATAGTAAGAATGGCCATTTTGCCAAGAGCAATCTACAGATTCAATAAAATAAAAGAAGTTCTGGCACGATCGCCATCCCTGACCAGAATCTGTATTACATAATAATAGTAATAAATCTGTATGGTATTGGTACATAGACAGGCAGATAGATCAATGGAAGAGAATTGAAGACCCAGAAAGAAACCCACACACCTATGGTCACTTGATCTCTGACAGAGGAACTAAAAATCATCCAGTTGAAAAAAAAGTTAGCATTTTTAAGAAATTGTGCTGGTTTAAGTGGAGGTCAGCCTGTAGAAGAATGCAAATTGACCCATCTTATTTCCCTGTACAAAGCATAAGTCCAAGTTTATCAAGTACCTTCACATAAAAACAGATACACTCAAAGTAATTGAAGAAAAAGTGAAGAAGAACCTATGACACATGACCACTGGGAAAATTTCACTGAACAAAAGACCAATGGCTTATGCTCTAAGGTCAAGAATCAAAAAACCTCATAAAAACCTCAATCAAAGGACTTCATAAAACTGCAAAGACTCTGTAAGTCAAAGGACAATGTCATTAGGACAAAAAGGTAACCAACAGACTGAGAAGATATCTTTACCTATCCTACCTCCCAAAAGAGGGCCAAGGTCCAATTTATAGAAAGAACACAAGAAGTTAGAGAACCAAATGACCCTATTAAAAATGTGGTACAGAGCTAAAGAATTCTCAGCTGATCAATATCAAAAGGCTCAGAAGTATCTAAAGAAATGTTCAACATTTGGCAACCAACAGATTGGGAAAATATTCAATTTAATCCCTACAACAGATAGGGGCCTTTATATCCAAAATATACAAAGAACTCAAAAGTTAGACCGCTTGGGAGAGAAAAAAAAAAAGAAAAAAAGAAAAAATATTTCAACATCTTTAGTTATCAGGAAGTGTAAATCAAATGCTGAGATTTGACCTTATACCAGTCTCAATGACTAAGATCCAAAACTCACTTGACAGCAGATGTTTGCCAGGATGTGGAGAATTCCATTCTTGGTGGGATTGCAAGTTGATACAACCACATTGGAAATCAGTCTGGAGAGTCCTCAGAAAATTGGACATTGCTCTACATGAGTACCCAGCTATACCACTCCTGGCCATTTACCCAAATGATGCTCCAACATTTAACAAAGGCACATCCTCCACTATGTTCAATAGCAGCCTTATTTACACTAGGGAGAAGCTAAGGCAAGAACTCAGATATATTTCAAAGTAGATGAATGGTATACAGAAAAACATCATTCATTTGCACAATGGTGTAGTACTCAGCTATTAAAAAATGACTTCATGAAACTCATAGTCAAGTGGATGTAACTAGAAAATATCCTGAGTGAGGAAACCCAATCACACACACACACACACACACACACACACACACACACACACACACACAGTTACATACACCATGCACTCACTGATATATGAATATTAGCCCAAAAGCTCGAATTACCCAAGATACAGTCCCCAGACCATATGAAGCTCAAGAAGAACCATCAAAGTGCAGATATTTCACTCCTTCATAAAAAGGGGAACAAAATTATTCATAGGAGAAGATACTGAAATAACATTTGGAACAGTGATGGAAAGGATGGCCATTCAGATCCTGACCCCCTTGGGGACCCATCCCATGTACATGCAGCCACTAAACCTAGGCAATATTGATGAAGCCAAGACATGCATTCTTAAAGGAGCCTGATATAGCTGTCTCCTGCGAAGTGCTGCCAGAGCATGAGCCAAACATAGACAGAATGTAAAGGAAAACCATTGAATTTGAATGGGGTTCCCACTTCGGCGTTAGAGAAAGGCTGAAGGAGCTGGAAGGGTTTGAAAACACCTCAAGAACAACAATACCAACCAATGAGAGTTCCCAGGGTCTAAACCACTACCCAAAGTGTACACATAGTTAGACCCATGGCCTCAGCTGCATATGTTGCAGAGGATGACCTTGTTCAGCACCAATGGGAGGACAAGACCTTGCCCCTGCCAAGCTGGACCACCCAGTGTAGGGGAATGTCAGGGAGGAGGAAAGGGATAGATGGTTGAATGAGGGAACACCCTCATTCAAGAAGGGTAAGTGGCATGGGATATGGGGTTTATGGATGGAAATCTAGCAAATGTGATAACATTTCAAATGTAAATAAAAAATCCATTAAAAAATGTCAATGCCTCAAACAGAAAGGCATCTAAATTTGTAAAAAAAAAAAGTGCTAAAACAGCTTTAATCACATATTGACTTTCATGCATATATAGTAGACCTCACTATCCTACTGTCACTAATGGAGAGGTCACATAGACAGAAGCTAAACACATACTGAAAGTAACAGACATTATGAATCAAATGGACCTAATGGCTATTTACAGAATGTTTCTCTCAAACACAAAACTTCTTCTCAGACACTCATGGAACTTTCTCCAATATTGACTACTTAATTTTACACAAAGCAAAATTCACTATACATATGAATATTGAAATAATTCTCTGCATCCACTCAGATCATCATGAACTAAAAATAGGTAACAACACCAGAAACAAGAGAAAACATACGAACTCATAAAAATTGAGCAACTCTCTACAGAATAAAAATATGTGTCAAGGCAGAAGTAGAAAAGAAATAAAAGACTTTCTAGAACTCAATTAAAAGAACTACACAGAATACCCAAACTTATGGGGCACAATGAAACCTTTGCTAATATTAATGAGCATAGGACTAAGTGCCTACTTACACAATTTAAGAAATGTCATACAAACAACGTAACAGAACACTGAATAGTCATAGAACAACAACAGGAGAAAGTTATCACAGCCAAGAACAGTTAATGGAAAAATATCAAGAAGGGAGTTAAAATCAATAAAATAGAAACAAAGACAATAATACAAAAAAGCAGTACTTCCTTAAGAAAATCAACAAGATGTAGAAACACTTTTCTGAGTAATAAAATATTGAGTGAAAATATTTAAATGAACAAAATAAGGAATAAAAAGGAAGACATATCAAGAGATATCGAAAAAATCTGGAGAATCCTAAAGGCATAATTTAAAGACCTGTATGCCATAAAATTGGAAATACTTTTAAAAAAGTAGATAATTTTCTCAATTGGTACCACTTACCAAAGCTGAGTCAAGATCAGAAAACTGTTTTATAACACTCCAGAAATAGAAGCAGTCCTAAAACTCTCCTCCCTCCCCTCCCCTCCTCTCTCCTCCCTCCTCTCTTCTCTCTCACTCTCCCCCCCCCCCCCCCTCACACACACACACACACACACACACACACACACACACACACATACACTACTAATATTGACTTGAAACTCCCAAAAAAAAAATCTCAGGGCCAGATCATTTTAGCATAGAATTCTACTGTAATTTTAAAGAAGAGGTAATACCAATACTCCTTAAATTATTACACAAAATATAAACAGAAATAACATTACCCTGACACCAAAGTACTTAAAAATCTAAGAAATAGAATTACAAACCAATTTCTCTTGTGGTATTAAGTGTAAAAATACTCTAAAATTACATTAAATATAAGAACAAATAAAATAAAACTCATCCAACATGGTCAAGTAGCCTTCACACCTGAGAGGAAGGAATGGTTAAGTATACGAATATATTTTAAGTAGGTCCATTTGTGAACAGCTCTTAGGAGTATTGTACATTCTCAGTGGACAAGATCAAATACAGTTGCCATGAAGTTTGGAAGAAATGAGGGAGGAAGGGAGCAGTGAATTAAGAAGAGAAAGGGAAGATATCTATATTTATATCTATCTATCTATCAATATATATATATATGTATATATATATATATATAGAGAGAGAGAGAGAGAGAGAGAGAGAGAGAGAGAGAGAGAGAGAGAGAGAGAGATCTGAGGTGAGAGGCAGGTAATTTTATCTGCTGTACACATGTGTAATACCTGGCAATGGCAGGTGATGACATAAGCAGTTGCTAGTTCCCTGTGAGCAAGACAGTAGAATTGCATATATCCAAACAGTTTTAGAGATAAGAGTCCCAGTTTTGGAGATTAAAATATTGGGTAATCAGTAATTGTAAACTTCCAAATGAAGAAACTGAAAAAAAAATCTCATTAGAATCAGAATTAGCCTTTCAAAAAATCCAACACTACTTCAGGATGAAGGCCCTTGAGAGAATAGGGATAAAAGGGCCATATCTAAACATAATATAATTTAAATCAAGCCCATCTCCAACATCAAATTAAATAGAGAAAAGCTAGGAGCAATTCTACTAAATTTCAGAGAAAGACATGGTTGTCTACTCTGTCCATATTGATTCAATAGAGTATTTGAGGTTTTAGCTAGGACTAATATAATTGAAGGAGATGAAAGTGATAAAAAATGGAAAGGAAGGAGTCAAAGTATTGTTATTTGCCCATGATATGATAGCATACTTAAGTGACTAAAATTTCCACTAGAGCACTCATAGAGTTGTTACATACTTTCAAGGAAGTGACTGAATAAAAACTAACTCTAAGGAAACAGTAACCAATCTATATACTACTGACAAATTGACAGAGAAACAAATCAGGAAAACAATAACAAAGAAAGTTATAGACTTCTATGACTATACCTTCATGTGGTTGAAGAAATACATTGACTAAGATATTAAAATATAGACAGATCACAGTAAAGAAAAATAAAATGCAGATGAAAAGAATGACAGAAAAATAGTCATAAAAACTGTATGGTATTGGTACAGTGACAGGCAGGTAGATCAGTGGAACAGAATTGAAGACCTAGAAATGAACCCACATACCTATGGTCAATTCATCTTCACAAAGGGAGCTAAACAACCCAGTGGAAGAAAGATAGCATGTTCAACAAATGGTGCTGGTTTAACTGGAGGTCAGCATGTGGAAGAATGCACGTCAATCCATTCTTATCACCCTGTACAACGTTTAAGACCAAGTAGATAAAGGACCTCAACATCAAACCAGATACATTCAAACTAATAGAAGACAAAGAAGAAAATTAAATAAAGGTGGGGAAGTGTCTCAAACACATGGGCACTGGGGAAATTTTCCTGAACAAAAAACACCAATGGCTTAGGCTCTAAGAGATCAAGAATTGACAATGGGACCTCATACAAAACTGCAAAAGCTTGTAAGGCAAAGGACACTGTGGTTAGGACAAACGGCAACCAACAGATTGGGAAAAGATCTTACCAATCCTATAACAGATAGAGGTCTTATATCCAAAATATACAAAGAACCCAAGAAGTTAGACCGAGGGAGACAAATAACCCGATTAAAAATGGCGTTCAGAGCTAAACAAAATATTTTCAGCTGAGGATTATCGAATGGCTGAGAAACACCTAAAGAAATGTTCAACATCTTTAGTCATCAGGGAAATGCAAATCAAAACCACCCTGAGATTTCACCTCACACCAGTCAGAAGGCTAAGATAAAAATCTCATGTTTCAACAGATGCTGGCAAGGACGTGGAGAGAGAGGAACACTCCTCCATTGTTGGTGGGATTGCAAACTGGTACAACCGTTCTGGAAATCAGTCTGGAGGTTCCTCATAAAATTGGACATTCCACTACCTGATGACCCAGCTATACCTCTCCTGGGCATATACCCAATAGATGCTCCAACATACAACAAAGACACTTGCTCCACTCTGTTCATAGCAGCCTTATTTATAATAGCCAGAAGCTGGCAAGAACCCAAATGCCCTTCAACAGAGGAATGGATTTAAAAAATGTGGTACATCTACACATTGGAGAACTACTCAGCTATCTAAAACAATGACTCATGAAATTCATAAGCAAATAGATGGAAGTAGACGATATCATCCTGAGTGAGGTAACCCAAACATAGTAAAACAACCTTGGTATGCACTCATTGATAAGTTGATATTAGCCAAAAAGCTCAAATTACCCAAGATGCAATCCACAGACCACAGGAAGCTCTTGGAAGGATAACCAAAATGTAGATCCTCCCACCTTCTTAACAAGGCAAATATATCCATAGGGAGGGGAAATGGAAGCAAAGCTTAGAGCAGCCACTGAAGGAACGACATTCAGAGCCTGCCCCACATGTGGCCACATATATACAAACCACCAAAACTAGATAAGATTGATGAAGCTAAAAGATGCATGCTGAGAGACACATCCAGAGCATGTCCAATACAGAGGTCAATGCTAGCAGCAAACCACTGAACTGAGAACAGGACCCCCTGGGGGGAATTAGAAGAGTATTGAAAGAATTGAAGGAGCTTGCAACCCCATAAGGACAACAATGGCAACCAACCAGAGCTTCCAGAGACTAAACCACTACCTAAAGACTATACGTGGACTGACCCAGGGCTCCAATTGCATATGTAGCAGAGAATAGACTTGTTGGGGTATCAGTGGAATAGGAAGCCCTTGGTCCTGCCAAGGTTGGACCCCCAGTGCAGGGAAATATGGGGGGGCAGTAAGGGTGATGTATGCAGGAATACGCTTATGGGGGATCAGGAGGGGAGAGGATGGGGTCTTATAGAGAGGAAACCGGGAAGGGGAATAACAATCGAAATGTATGTAAAATATATATATATATATATATATATATATAAACAATTTTAAAAAAATGTCAGAAGAAAAAAAATGTTCATGAATCCACAGAATTAACATAGAAATATGTCCATCCTACAAAAGCAAACTATTGATTCAAAGAATTCCACATGAAAATTCCAAAAGAATTTTTTATGGATTTTATAGATCTCAAAAGCACTTCTTACTTTTCAAGTGCATTCAATTTCAGTTCCCAGAAGCCATGACTGTCATCTTACGACTGCCTTCAAATCTAGCACTGGAGGATCTGATACCTTATTTTATCCACTATGGGTACCTACACATGTTGGTGTATATAATCAGGAAATATAATCAGAAAAAAAAACACCCATATTAACTGAAGTAAAATATTTAAGAACAACAACTTGAAATAATATAAAAAAAGCCAAAGAGAAAGAACTGAAGAGCTTGAAGGGGCTCCTGAGACCCCATAAGAACAATAATGCTAACAACCAGAGCTCCAGGACCAAGCCACTACCTAAAGACTGTACACATGGATTCGGGGACTCCTGGACTCTGACTCATAGGGTAGCATTGAATATCCTAGTAAGATCACCAGTGGAAGGGGAAGCCCTTGGTCTTGCTAAGACTGAACCCCCAGTGAACGTGATTGTTGGGGGGAGGGCGGCAATGAGGGGGGATAGGGAGGGGAACACCCATAAAGAAGGGGAGGGGGAGGGGTTAGGGGGATGTTGGCCTGGAAACCGGGAAAGGGAATAACACTCGAAATGTGAATAAGAAATACTCAATTTAATAAAAAAAATTAAAAAAAAAAGTTAAGAGCAATATAAAAGCCAAGGTAAATGTTTTCTAAAAAAACACGTTAAATTTTTAGACTATTGTCATTGTTTATATAAAAACTATTAATAATTGCATATATTTATTGTCATAGAAAGATAATAGTTATGAATTAATTAAAATTATTTTTAAAACTTTTCTTTGTTTTTGTACTAGTGGCAAGGCAACAAATGTCAGATGACATACCTTTTGTGTCATTAGTTTATATTTGGATGATATTAACTTTTAAATATCAAGAAAATAAGTATTCAAGAAATAATATTTATTATATTGTAGTTGCCTGAATCAGGAATCTTATATTTGCAGTTTTTCAAGCATATGTAATCAAATTTGGCAGGTTACATTAATTAGTAACAAGAACTAAGAAGCAAAATAAATAAAAATAGTATTACTTTAATAATTACAGGGCAAAGCATAGCTTTAGTATTGTTTTATTGATGAATGAAACTAATATTTTTATACAAATTAGTTAAACACGTTGTTTCTTCCATATGTATTTAAATGGGAATGAAATGGGAAATTGCAAATAACTGTATACATTTGGAAATAAGGCATTCTCATATGAAAATTTCTAACACTCCTCACCTTATATCTAATAGCTATAGTGAATAAATTGTACAATGTAATACAGGTAAGACTTTTTAAAACCTGGCATTTTTCATATGAGGTTGAGTCCTATTGTGTGATAGATTTTAAGAGCTACACATGCAGAAAATTGTATGAAAGCCATCATGATTCTTATCTGTAATTCATACAGTGAAAACAATGGGAATTGTACTTTATTCTTCGTTCAAATTTGTCCACATTTTACTCTGTTTAAAGTTTCATTGTGAGACATTATTTTAACACCATCTCAAAGACTTTATATTTTTGATAAATTCTCCATTTTCTTTCATTTTAATCTTAAAGTTTTATATCTACAAACCATGTTTAATATCGGATTTTAAAGGATAGGTAGAGCTTCAGAAAATCATTCCCTGGGCTTTAATGGCAGACTTTCCAATAGATGCGATTATACAGTGAAGATTCAAAACTTTTATAAGGTTGTATAGTCAAGTTTCAAAGTAATATCAAAAAACACAGAAGCATCAACATAATTCCCATGATTGCTCAGACTTGTCCATTTCCAGTCCCAAAACGGGGACTTCATTTGGCACTCACTGGTGCTGGACCTGTTCTTGCTACAATAGTCTTTGAGTTCAAATGTGCATGTTGTGTCTAAAAGGTCTCATTTACTTAGTATTCTCCATCTCTTCTGGAACTCCCAATTCCCTTGTCTCTGCTTCCATAGGGTTTTCTGAGCCTCAGGTGATGAATTTAATAGAAAAAATCTACTTAGTACTTAGTGTTCTAAGGTTTATCCCTCTTTGCACATTAGCTCTCTATTTGTTTCTATCTGCTTCAGGAAAAAGCTTCTATGATAATAGCTGAGTAAGGTAGGGAATGGTCTATGTATATAACTGAATGTCATTAGGAATAATTATAAGTGGTGATTGGTATGGGTTCCATATTAGAGAGTAAGTGTTAAGTGCAATCAGATACTACTTGGTTACTCCCAAGAATTTCTTCCTTACTAATGAACATGCATTTTGCAGGCAAATCATAACTGCACATCAAACTATTTTCTTTTGTAGCATGCACTAATGATCTTTTCCTGTGCTAAAAAGTTTAAGGGTGTTCCCTGATTTCTTTACTACCAAGTTCACTTTATCTGCACATATGCTAGTGAAGATCTTGCCTTTCCACCTCTGTTTATTTCTGGCTTATTTATGTTAAAATCAGCTATTCATAGGTATGTGCATTGATGTCTGGGTATTCAGTTATATTTCACCGGTCAATGTTTCAGGTTCTTTCTTTTATTATGCCAATACAAGACAGTTATTTTTATTACAAGAGCTCTGTAGTACAATTTGAAATTGAGGATGGTAATATCTTTCATGATTGTTAGGTTATTTAGTAGTGCTATAGTTACCCTGGGTTTTTAGTATTTCCATAAACAACTAGGAATTGCCTTATTAAGTTCAGCTAAGAATTAATGGGAATTGTATTGATTCTGTTGATTTCTTTTTTGTAGGATGGCCTTTTTTAATATATTAATTCTTCTGATATATGAGCAATGGGAGATATTTCTATGTTCTAATATATTCTTTTGTATTGTTCTTAAATATCTTAGAGGTTCTATTTTAATTTCAGGAGTTCATTACTAGTTTGGGTAGAGTTAAATCAAATATTTTAGGCTATTGCGAAAGGTATTATTTCCCATATTCTTTACCCATTATGGTATTAATTTAAGTAAAAGAAAGGTACTGATTTTTTGTGTACTCATAATGTATTTAGCCTCTTTGCTGAAAATGTTTCCAATCTGTAGGGTTTTCCTTGTGAAAATTTTAGAGTCACTTATATGTACTACTATATCATTTGCAAATAAATGTTCTGTGTAGTTTTTCTTTTTATTAATACTTTTTGCTCCCATTTAGCAATCTTATTGATTATCTAAGACTTATAATAATTACTATATTGAATAGGTAAGGAAAAATAGATAGCTTGTCTTCTTACTGTTTTAGTGAGGATTCTCTCTATTTGGAAGATATTGGCTGTGGGATTGCATAAATAACCTCTACTTTTGGAATTAAGTCTCTTGTATTCTGAGTCTCTTCAGGACTTTTATCATAATGTGGTACCAAATTGTCAAAGGTCTTTAATCAATGTCCTTTAACTCATAAGTGTTTATACACACAGAACTGAAATTCTAAATTTGAGGATTTGAAACAATCCACCTCAACTTTTCAGGGTCAAAAGATATATTAAGCTTCTGGGTTCTAAAACCAGTCCATCAACCTCTGATGTTCTAGGCTGTCAACACTAAGATACCTGTTCCTCTGCTACACATAATACCTACTATTTTAGAGCAAAAGAATCCTCAGGTTTTTGTGATAATTTTATGATGCATATTCAACAATTTTTGTAGCATATTCAGAAGGAATGGGCATTTTAATTTAGTAAGCCATTCTTCAAATTATTTTATTTCTTTATACTTCATTTTCTTTTATACTGGGAGTAGACATAGATTCCTCATTTTCCCATGAACTGCAAGGGAAAATATTCATGTCATAGAGATATTTTATACATCTGTCCTAGGGTTTCAATTGCTATGAAGAGACACCTTGACCAAGGCAACTCTTATGAAACACAACATTTAGTTACTGACTCAGAGGATTAGTCCATCATGGCAGGAAGCATGGCAGCTACAGAGAGGCATGGCACTGGAGGAGCTGAAAGTTCTACCTCTTGTTCTAAAGGCATCTAGGAGAAGACTGCCTTAAAGGACAGGGGTCTATAAAAGCCTATGCACAGTGACAAAAGTCCTCCAACAAGGCCATAACTCCTAATATTGCTACTGCCTGGGACAAGTATATTCAAACCAACGCATTCCATTGGCCCCCATAGGGGTGTCCAGACACATGAGTCTATTCCCCCATAGCAATTTATTCATAGCATTATGCAAAGTATGTTTAGTACAATTTCATAGGGTGCTAAGTCTATAACAGTTGCAACACTATTAAGTCCAAAGTTCAGTCTCATCTGAGATTCAAGCAATCTCTTAAACGTAATCCCTTTTTAAAAAATTTTGTTTCTTTTTTGATTGGATATTTTTAAATTTACATTTCAAATGCTATTCCCTTTCCCAGTTTCCCAGACCTAAGCCCCCTATCCCATCACCCTCCTCTTCTTCTATAAGGGTGTTCCCCTCCCCATGCACTGCCCTTTCCCTCCTGCACCCCCCAATATTCCCCTACACTGGGGGTCCAACTATGGCAGGACCAAGGGATTCTCCTTCCATTGGTGCCCAACAAGGCCTTCAATGTAGTACACATGCAGTTTCAGTCATGGTTTAGTCACTGGGAGCTCTGGTTGGTTGGCAGGCATTCTTGTTCTTAGGGGATTGCAAGCCCCTTCAGCTCTTTCAATCCTTTCTGTAAGTCCTTCAAAAGGAGTTCTGTTCTCAGTTCAGTGGTTTGATGCTAGCAATCACTTCTGAATTTGACATACTCTGGCTGTGTCTCTCAGGAGACATCTATATCGGATGGCACTTGTGGGGCAGGCTCTGAATGGTTGTTCCTTCATTTTGCTCCAAACTTTGCCTCCATGTACACTCTTATGAATATTTTTATTCCACCTTTTAAGAAGGAGTAAACCATCCACATTTTGGTCATCCTTCTTCTTGAGCTTCATGTGGTCTGTTTATTGTATATGGGGTGATTTGAGCTTTTGGGCTAATATCCACTTATCAGTGAGTGCATACCATGTATGGTTTTTTTTGTTGTTTTGTTTTTGCCTCTGTGTGTGTGTGTGTGTGTGTGTGTTTGTGTGTGTGTGTGTGCGTGTGTTGTGATTGTGTAACCTCACTCAGGGTGATATTGTTCAGTCCCATTCATTTGCTTATTAATTTTGTGGAGTCATTGTTTTTTGATTGTCACGCTGCTGATATATGCTCTCTCCTGTTTCTTTCTGCAGGCACTCAGAGCTATGAGTCTTCCTCTTAGCACAGCTTTCATTGTGTCCCATAAGTTTGGGTATATTGTACCTTCATTTTTATTAAATTCTAAGAAGACTTTAATTTCTTTATTTCTTCCTTTACTAAGTTATCATTGAGTAGAACGTTCTTCAACTTCCATGTATATGTGTGCTTTCTGTCATTTTTGTGCTATTAGAGACCCACCTTAGTCCCTGGTGATCTGATAGGATGCATTGGATTATTTCTATCTTCTTGTATCTATGAAGGCCTGTTTTGTGACCAATGATATGGTCAATTTTGGAGAAGGTTCCATGAGGTGCTGAGAAGAAAGCATATTCTTTTGTTTTAGGATGAACTGTTCTATAAATATCTGTCAAGTCCATTTGGTTCATAACTTCTGTTGGTTTCTTGATGTCTCTGTTTAATTTCTGTTTCCATGTTCTGTCCATTGATGACAGTGGGGTATTGTAAACTCCTACTGTTATTGTGTGAGGTGCAATGTGGGATTTGAACTTTAGTAAGGTTTCTTTTATGAATTTTGATGCCCTTGCATTTGGAGCATAGATATTCAGGATTGAGAGTTCATCTTGATTGATTTTTCCTTTGATGAATATGAAGTGTACTTCCTTATCTTTTTTGATGACTTTTGATTGAATGCCAAATTTATTCAATATTAGAATGGCTACTATAGCTTGTTTTTTTGGACTATTTGTTTGGAAACTTGTTTTTTAGTCCTTTACTCTAAGGTAGTGTCTAACTTTGTTTCTGATCGGTGTTTCTTGTATGCAGCAAAATGCTGAGTCCTCTTTTCTTATCCAGTCTGTTAGTCTATGTTTTTTTATTGGGGAAAGGAATCCATTGATGTTAAGAGTCATGAAGGAATAATGATTGATGCTTCCTGTTATTTTTGTTTTTAGATGTGGAATTATGTTGTTGTGTCTCTCTTGTTTTGATTTTGTTCCAAGGAAATTACTTTCTTGCTTTTTCTAGGGTGTAGTTTACCTAATTGGGTTGGAGATTTCCATTCATTATCCTTTATAGGGCTGGATTGTAAACAGATACTGTTTAAATTTGGTTTTGTCATGGAATATCTTGTTTTCTCCATCTACGTTAATTGTGCCTTTCGCTGGATACAGTAACCTAGGCTGGCATTTCTCTTAGGGTCTGTATGACTTCTGCCCAGGATCTTCTAGCTTTCATAATTTCTAGTGCAAGGTCTGATATAATTCTTATAGTTCTGCCTTTATATGTTACTTTACATTTTTCTTTTACTGCTTTAATATTCTTTTTTTGTTTTGTGCATTTGGTGTTTTGAATTTTATGTGATGGTTGGAATTTCTTTTCTGATCCAATCTATTTTGAGTTCTGTATGCTTCTTGTATTTTTAGGTGCATCACTTTCTTTAGGTTAGGAAGTTTTCTTCATAATTTTGTTGAAGATATTTATGGTTTTAAGTTGGGGAGTCTTCACTTTCTCCATACCTATTATCTTTAGGGTTTGATATTTCATTGTGTCCTGGATTTCCTGGATGTTTTGGTTGGGACATTTTGTGTTTTATATTATCTTTGATGGTTTTTTTCAGTGTTTTCTATGTTATCCTGTGCTCCTGAGAATCTGTCTTCTATCTCTTGTATTCTGTTTGTGAGGCTTACATCTATGACTCCTGATCTCTTCTCTAGGTTTTCCATCTTCAGGTTTGTCTCCCTTTGTACTTTCTTTGTTGCTTCTATTTCCATTTTTTAAATTCTGGAGGATTTTCTTCAATTCTTTCACCTGTTTCTTTGTGTTTTCCTGTAAATTTTTAAGGGATTTTTTTTTGTTTCCTCTTTAAGTGCTTCTATTTGTTTACTTGTGTTGTCCTGTATTTCTTTAAGAGAGTTATTTATATCCTTCTTAAAATCCTCAATCATCATCCTAAAATGTGATTTTATATGTAAGTCTTGCTTTTCCAGTGTGTTTGCATATCCAGTATTTGCTTTATTGGGAGAGCTGGGTGCTGATGATGCCAAGTAAATTTGGTTTCTGTTGCTTAGGTACCTGTGCTTGCCTCTTGCCTAAAGGTTGTCTCTGGTGTTAGCTTATTTTGCTGTCTCTGAAAGTGACTGTACGCATCTGTAGGTCTATGTTTCAGCACTCCTGTAGACCTGTTTTCTTTCAGCCGGTTCTGGGAACAGAGAGCTCTGCTCCTGGAGACTGGCTTTTCAGCTCTCTGCTCAGGCAGAAGTTAGAAAGTTCCTTCCCCCTGACTGCTCCTAGATCCCTTTGCCCAGGGGGCACAGATGACACTAGGGGATTTCCTTGTTGGTCATGAATTTGGGCAGAGAGTAGTCTCCTCTGAGTTCTTAGGAGTGTCCACTATTCCAAGGGTCCAGCTCTCTCCCCTCCCTGGGATTTAGGTACCAATAGCTGTGTGACCAATTCAGTTCAGTTTCTGGTGCAGGCTAGCCCCAAGAGTTTCCAACCACTGCCCACTCCTATATTCCTGTATCCAGAGGCACTATGCAGTTTCCTCTTTGACCAGGGATGTGAGAGAGGTGGGCAGAAGTGACAGACTGTCCTGAGGTCTTAAGATTGTCTGAACTTCTGAGTGTTCAGCTCTCTCTCCCACAGGATTGGGGTGCAGGGAGCTGTTGTATCAGTTCAGATTAGTGCCGGGCACAACCAGAAACCGGAAGTGCCCTGTCTCAGAGGACTTCTGCCTTTGTGTGTCCTGAGTCCTCCAGGCAGGTAGGTTGGAGCAGAAAAGTTGGTTTTACCTCTGCTCTCAGGTGTGTAGGCATTCCTAAAGACTGGCTTTCAGCTCTTGGTACAGGCAGAAACCCAAAGGGTTCTGCACCTGACTACTCCTAGGTCCCTGTGACCTAGGGGCACAGATGGCACTAGGTGATTTCCTCTTAGTTTGAAATGTGGCCAGAGAGCAATCTCCTCTGAGTTCTCAGGAGTGTTCACACTTCTGATGTTCCATCTCTCTCCCCCACGAGATTTGAGTCAACTGTAATTCATTAAAAAAATTAAAATTAAAAAAGTAGATCAGTTACTTCCAAAATCACAGGAAAACCATTGCCACTCCCAAACAACATAGTGAGGAAATCATGGACATAAGCAGGACTACCATCCAGTTGGCAAACACCAAATTCTCCATCTCCAAATCAGTCACCCAATTCCTTTGTGCTTTGCTGACTACACATAATTATTTTATTTGAACCAGTTCCATACCCTTTAAGAATCTTTCTTTGACAGATATCTCACAGCTGGCATCTCCAACATCTTTGTGCCTCAAAGGCAACTTTAACTTAACTGCTTCTTGTTTCAATATCTGGGATCACACATGATCTTCTGGGCTTCTCAAACGGCAGGTCATTTCTCCCTCTGTAGCACTCTAATCTCACTCCACTGTTGCTGTTGTTTTTGTGGTCTTCCCCATGGTACTGGCAATTCCCATACAGTGGTGTTTTCTGTTGCAACTAGTTTTCACCAATAACCTCTCATAGGCTCCATCTGTGGTGCCAAGCTTCAACTTCTTTGCATGACTGCTTCAGTCCTGGGCCTTCAATTGCAGCTGAGGCTATACCTTCACCATTGATCTTTACTGTCTTTTCACATTGTCAAGCCTTAGCTGCTCTACACTACACCTTCATACCTTCAAACCAGCACCACCTTGGTGACTCTTACATATTACCAAGTCCATCTACTAGCATATCCTTGGTTATCTCTTAAATCCCACTTCTTTGTGCTCTCAGAACACATATTCTGGGTTCCACCTCTGTGATGCCAGTATGTTTTAGTCAATGCTATTTTCTGAAATCCAGTTAACCAGTATCAATTTTCCCAGTAATCATTTCTATTTTTACCTCTAACCCTAGAGCCATGTGACACAAGATGTTGAGTGCTGCTACTTGCTGGAGCTGGAAGGTGCACGCCCCCCCCCCACCTTCCTTTTCAATGACATCACCAGCTTTCTGTTTTCCAACTCCTTCACTGCCCCTCACCTTGGCTATTCTAGAACTCGTTCTGCAGATTGACCTTAAACTCAAAGCATAGCTCTGTTTCTTTTTGTAAAAAACTTTTTTTATTGGATTTTTTAAATTTACATTTTACATGTTATCCCCTTTCACAGTTTCCCCTCCAGAAACCCATTATTCAATTCCCCTGTCCCCCATTTCTATTATAGTGATCCCTCACCCACTCACTCCCTCCCTCTCCCACTCCATCCTACCTTCCCACCTGCCCTGATATTCCCATACACTGGGGCATCCAGCCTTGACAGAACCAAGGGCCTTTCCTCCAATTGATGCCCAACAAGGCCATCCTCTGCTAGATATGCAGATGGAGCCTTAAGTCCATCCTTGTGATCTCTTGGGATGGTGGTTTATTCCCTGGGAGCGTTGAGGAGTCTGTTTGGTTGATTTTTTATAGAGTTGCAAACCCCTTCAGCTCCTTCAGGCCTTTCTGTAACTCCTTCATAGTGGTGTGGTCCCCATGCCTGGACTTAGGCTGTCCTCTTCTTGAACATGCTCATTTTTTCCAACATGCATAATGCCGGTAATATACTGCACTAGTGTGGTACTTTGCAGAAGAGACAATCAAGAACCCAACTAACTACATTAACACAGGGCAGGAGAATTAGTATAGCCTTGAGGCAAAACTGCAAAGGTATACTTTCCTTGCCAACTGAAAGCAAATTGCTTCTGGTGGTTGGTATGGACAGGTAATGAGAAAAAGGCATTTAATAGATCAAAGCTGCATACCAGGTACTAAGTGATGTGTTAATTTGCTCAAGTAACGAAACTATATCTGACATTGCAGCTGCAATGAGAGTTACTACCTTAGTTAATTTTCCAGATTTAACTGTCATTCTCAATGATCCATCCTTCTTCTGCAGTGTCCATATAATTGGGTTAAAGGGAGATGTGGTGGAAATCACCACATCTGCATCTTTCAAGTTCTTGGTGGTGGCATTAATTCATGCAATTGCTTAAGGAACTCAATACTTGTTTTGATTCACTTCTTTGGCAGAGGCAATTTTAAAGGCTTCTATTTAGCCTTTCCACCAGGGAATCAAGGTAAGAATTCTACCAACTTCTAAGTATATCTACTAAAATTCTATATTCTGGTACTGGGGAAATGGCCACAGGATGTATTCAGGGAACTACTGGACTTACTATGAGTAGGACATCAGCCCAAACTCCATTAATCACCTGGAATCCATAAGTCCCTGATTTAACTGGAGGACCATAATGTTTTTGGGATCTCCTGGGATCAGCATCAGTTCACAAATAGTATCCAATAGACTCCAGAAAGTCTGATTATTTCCTTTACCCCAGTGTACAGTTACTCTTGTAAAAAGCTGTATGTCTTTCAGGATAAAAGTTAACAGCAAAACTTTTGGGCAACTTATCAAGATCTTTCCTCAGGGCAACCTGGCCTCCGCCTAGTTTAGTGGACTCTGGGTCTGCAAACTGGCTAAAGTTTGGAAATTGATTCACTGGTCAAGACTTCCTTTTGCCATAATCCAATGTTATCTTTCCTTCATCTGCTTGAGACATTTTCTGCTTATTTAGATCAAACAGAAATGCAATAGGCATCTTATCTATTTCATGCCTAGAAATATCATGATTGAGTATCCAGTACCAAAGGTCCATAAGAGTCATGGCATTTTAAAATTTGCCTGTCCTTTGATAACATTATTGGCTAGCTCATTAGGAACGTTGTTGTTTTGTCTATGTTGTACATTATGCTAACTACAATCACCTTCTTTCTAGTGATTCAGGGCTGGCACCTAGCCTTTCCTTCCTTGGGCCCAATTAAACATATCTGGTTTAATTCATCCAGTTGAGCAGCAGCCTCCCCAAACCTAAGGTCTTGGAAAAAAGAAAAGGGCAAGAACAAAACTCTTCAAATGTGCTGGTTCCTGCTTCTGTTTTATAGAATTTGTGAAGAGCATATCTTCTGGGCCTTCACTTTTTGTAGGAATGGGTTCTACACAGAATATAAATCTAGTATTGCAATTTCTCTAAACCTTAAAATAGCTTCATCAACACTAAGCCAAGGAACATTAGGCATCTCCAACTCCCTTTCAGTAGGCTATCTTTTGATTATCCCTTCAGCTAACCATTCAAACTTCTGACATACCTTTTAACTGTGCAAGCTTCAATATCAAACCTAGAATCTCCACTCAGAGAACTCATATCAATAAACTCAGCCTGATCTAGTTTATTGTTCCTTTCACCATTATCTGAAACCCTTGAAACCCATTCCCACACATATTACTTAGTATTTTGCTTGAATTAATTAGGAAACTCATTAAGCTCATAGTAACGTACCATATTTCCTCAGAGACTACCTCCCTTCTAGGAGCCTGCATTGTCTTGAGTCTGATTATAGGTGTAGAAGAAATTATTGGTGGGCCTTGAGGAACATCAGTATTGTCTTGCAGGCATTTTCTTCAGAGATAGTCACTGCTATTTTATCAAGCAATGAAGAATTAATTTCCTCCTGTGAAAAAAGGCATTATTTCAAGGGGTGGGATTGAGAGTATTATTTCCTCAGGTAAGTCAACACTTAAGAATCTGAGGATTCAACAATCTCAGCTTCAATATGGTCCTCCCATCACAGTCTATATGATCACATTGTTTGCGATTGTACCTTTACTTTAACTGCTGACACCCTCTGAGACTGAGATGAGACTCGAATTTTCACTGTAATTCTGCCAACCTTATAATAAAGATGTCAGTTTGATTTTTATAAGTCAAGTTCTATGGTTGCTGGAGAGAAGATTCTCTTAAAGGCCACACTTAGAAAACTTTAGATTATTTATTAAAATCTGGAGCCATTCAATATTATCATACAGCTCAGTATTTTCTTTTATCAGATTTCCCAAAGTCATCAAAAATAACAAGCTAGCAAAATTATTTTCCTTATATTCCCCCAACTTTATAAAATACATGGTTACCTTATTCATTGCCAGTCATAGTTGATAAATCAAGGTAATCAAGTTTCCTTAAGTTTAAAATATAGTTTTGACCATGGACCTTGCATATTCCCCAAGCTCCCAGGAGAAAGAATGTCTGGAGATGTTTTACTAACTGAAGGTGTTTATGAATTAGAAAGGTCTAGAAAACAATTAAATTAATCCTAGATATTTTAAATTTTCATCTTTATACTTTCCTTCCTCTAGAACCACTCCTGGTGTCAAATTTATTAGTCAGGGTTTTCTAGAGTTATAAAATTTATTCAATATCTCTATATATTAATGGAATTTACTGTAAAGACTTAGAATCCGTAGACCAACTAATCCCAAATTAGGCAGCTGTCTTTGGGATGTCCAAATATCTAGTAATTGCTCAGTCCCAAGAGGCTTGTTGTTTTACCCCGTCTTGAGGTATTAGCTGAAATCTTAAAGAAATAGTTACAACAGATGTGCTAGCAAGTTAGTGGCCTTATGTTGGCTTCTCGTAGAAGCTGTGGCCCAAATTAAAGAATGTATATAACTAAGCCTGGACTTGGAATTTGCTGGATCACAGAATGGCCTTGAACTCAGAGATCTACTTGCCACAGTAGGGCGAGCACTACTCTTCCTGGGTCTAAGCTTTTCATGGGCACTATGTCACAAGACCTCTATGTTAAGATCTGGGACAGAAGCCTGTGTCTTCCAGCTTCAAGATATGGAAAACATTTGTACCCTTCCACTTTTGTATTGTAGTTCATTCCTGATATAGTCAAGTTGTTGACCAGGAATAGCTATCACAAAAGCCTAAACCAAGACACCTGCTTGGAAATGACTTGTGGGAGGTAACTCTGCTTACCACACAGATAAGCATTCATCCTCTACAAACAAAATTTAAAATAAAGTTTGGCCTCAGCTCTTCCAAAACTTGACTTCTTCTTGTCCCCTAACTCTTTATATACTGTATTTCTACTCTTTCTTCCCTTCTTATGTTACCTCCTCATTCACATAATTTATATTCTCACCATTGAATTTTGACATTTTTCTGAGGTCTTCTGGTCTTATCTTTATGGGTTCAAGAGAGCTCATGAAATCTAGGTTGTGAAGGATTTTGTACATATCAATATATCATTGTGGCAAAAAACCAGAACTAAATACCAACATAAAATCATTAGAGTTTTGAAGACTCAATGATGAAGTCAACTGGGACCCAATGTCAAAACAAGCCAAAACTAAACCAAACAAAAATACAGAACACACAGCCAGAATACAGCAAATACAGAGGCGAATGCCAGCAGCAAACCACTGAACTGAGAACAGGACCCCCGTTGAAGGAATCAGAGAAAGAACTGGAAGAGCTTGAAGGGGCTCAAGACCCCTTATGAACAACAATGCCAAGCAACCAGACCTTCCAGGGACTAAGCCACTACCTAAAGACTATACATGGACTGACCCTGGACTCTGACCTCATAGGTAGCAATGAATATCCTAGTAAGAGCACCAGTGGAAGGGGAAGCCCTGGGTCCTGCTAAGACTGAACCCCCAGTGAACGTGATTGTTGGGGGGAGGGCGGCAAGGGGGGAGGGTGGGGAGGGAAACACCCATAAAGAAGGGGAGGGGGAGGGGGATGTTTGCCCGGAAACCGGGAAAGGGAATAACACTCGAAATGTAAATAAGAAATACTCAAGTTAAAAAAAAAAAAAAAAAAAAAAAAAAAAAAGTATGTACTTTCAGAAGTATGTACTTTCAGAACAAGATGTCTCAATATTAATTAAAAAAATCAATGTTTATATCACAGTTTGTAATATCAGAACTACCTCAAAATTGTCACTTGTTACCTATATTGAATCTAGAATTTGGCTTTGTTAGTCTACTCTCATATAATTATCTACTTTCTGAGAATTACAGATTTTCAAATGTTTCATGGGACATAATCATTTATAGCTTCACTTCTAGGGGATTTCACATCCTCATTGGTCTTTATAGATAATATATATATATATATGGCATATATACACATATGCCTATACATATTCACATAGTTAAAAAGAATTATTAGAAGGTTGTATAATTTTAGTAAAAAGCCAAAGAAGTATTTCCCAGTCACATTTAGTTATCACTGTCCATTTAAATAATTGGTGCATATAAATTAGAAACAGAAGTATATTAAATAATAGAAGTATTGCAATAGATGTACAGTGAAACCAAAACAAGTTTTATGTCTCAAATACTTTTGTGTATTCATTAACTTGTGTATTGGTGCTTGCAGTATCAAGTTTTGTTCCAGGCTACATAAAATTTTCATGAGCATATAATATGCATATGATCATGATTACTATGACAGCAGAAATTACAATAAATATAAAAACAGAAATATATAGAAAAATGACAAAATATTTTATAGCGTTAAAGTTCAGGACAAAATATAAAATAATAAGAGGATTTGTGCTAACAACAAAAGTTGATTTTTTTGGAATTCTAGTTTTTCTGTCAAATTTTAATTTGGTAAAGTTGCTTAGTTGAAAAATTTAAAACATCATCAATAACCACCTAAAAACATCATATGTGTTAAATGTTTCTCATATATATAGCCATCTGTATCTATTTATTCATGTATGCATTCAAATTAAAAATTTAATTCTGCCATTAAGTTTCCTAAAAAAAAACCAAAAAACCTCAAAACGAATACATTATCATCTGGCATTTAGTAATACCAGAAGCTTCCTAGAGAGTTGTCTTGCTTCTTTAATGTCCCTGAGGCAATTATGGCTTGAGACATAAACTATTAGTTATAAATTTCATGATTCAACCATCATCTCTCATCAGTATATGCCTTTCTTTGCTTGACATAGAAATAAAAATGAAATCCTCAATTTCATTCTCTGCCTGAGGATTCTGACCTTATTCCCTTATGGGCTGAAATATTCAGAAGGTGATGCTGTGAACTGTGTATTAATTCATGCTTTGGGGGTCTGAGTATTGTATAAAAGTTGACACAACTATATTGGAAAATCTGTTTCGTAGAAGTTCCACTTCTGAAATTTGAAAGTAGCCATGAATAAAAATAAAAGTAATCCACTTTTTTTAAGAAGTAAGGAAACCCTGGGGATATAGAACAGATATAGAGTATTTATTTATCATGTAAATATGAGTGAATAATTGAATTCAATCCTTAGTACCATAGAATAATAAAAAAAGAAAACAAAAAAGAAATAGGGAAACTGAGTGTAAATACCCCACCCTGACTTGAAAATGAAAGTTGATAGCTATTGTTAAAGGTGGTAAATCACCACTATTACAGGGTATTAGATAGGCAAAATATTTCAGAAGAACACACACACACACACACACACACAGAGAGAGAGAGAGAGAGAGAGAGAGAGAGAGAGAGAGAGAGAGAGATCAAAAAAATATGGAACTGAGTATCTGTGTAAATTGATAAAGATCGCATGAAATATAAAAAAAGCTGTCTTTTGTAAATGCCTGGTATATGGGTCATTTAATAACTGCTATTTGAATAAGGGTATACAAATACTTGGTATTTGTTTAATTATCCACAGTTAGGTCAATATACACTCACACATGTATATGTATTTCACATAATCAGTAAACATAGCCTAAAGGAAACCTGGACCCAGTTGACTTTGATTAGGAAATAAAGTTGCCAATGGCAATGGGCTGGGCAGGATGCAGAAGGCCACCTTTAAAAAATTCCCTGGGCAAAACACAGGGAAAGGAAGAAGGAAGAAGAAAAGCACCTCTTCTAGAGGTGCTTAGGGGTCTGACCATGCCATGAAGGAAGGAGGATGAGATGGCTGAAATGTAGGTACAAGGGAAAGGAGCCCCATGGGAGGGCTGACAAGAAGGAAGTAGGGGCAAAGATAAAATAAACATTCAGAAGATATTAATTCAGGAATACAGAGGGCAGTGTGTACTAGCCCTGGGAGGTTCAGGAAGTGCTCAGCCAATAGCTTGGTAAGGCATATTAAAAATAAATGCGTGTGTGTGTGTGTGTGTGTGTGTGTGTGTGTGTGTGTGTGTGTGTGTGTGTGTGTTGTGTTTGATTTGCGAATTTAGAGAGCTCTGGCAGGTGTCTAGAAGGGCAAAAAGCTAAGAACTCCATGCAGATTACCTATTCACTGCTACACTGTTTTTCAGCAAGAGGCATACATTTTTTATTGGATATTTTTTATTTACATTTGAAATGTAAATTTCATGTTATTATTCTCTTTCCTGGTTTCCAGTCCATAAGCCCCTTACACCATTCCCCTCCCTCTTCTTCTATAAGGGTGTTCCCTCTCCCCAACCACCTGCTTCCCACCTCTGCACCCTGGCATTCCCCTACAATGGTGGCTACAGCCTTCTCAGGACCAAGACCTTCTCCTCCCATTGCCCTAACAAGGCCATCTTTTTGTAACGTATACATCTGCAGGGAGCTCTGGTTGATTGGTATTGTTCTACATATGGGATTTCAAATCACTTCAGCTCCTTCAGTCCTTTCCCTAACTCTTCCACCAGTGTCTTAGTGCTCATTCCAATGGTTGATTGTGAGCTTCCACAACTCTATTTTTCAGGTTCTCCAGAGCCTCTCAGGAGATAGCAATATCAGGCTTCTGGCAGCATATACTTCTTGGCATCAAAAATATTGTCTGGGTTTGGTGGCTGTATGTTTATGGGCTGGATCCCCAGGTGGGGCAGGCTCTAAATATTCATTCCTTCATTCTCTTGCCAAACTTTGTCTCCCTATCTCTTCTTATGAATATTTTTGTTCCACCTTTTAAGGAGTGAAGCATCCACATTTTGGCCGTCTTCCTTCTTGAGCTTCATGTGGTTTGTGGGTTGTATCTTGGGTAATTTGAGCTTTGAAACTAATATCCACTTATTAGTGAGTGCATTAATATGCGTGGGGTTTTTTTTGTGATTGTGTAACCTCAATCAGGATAAATGAACATTATAGCTTAACAACATATTGCACACTAGACTATTTTCTCCCTCCTTTCCTTAGTGTATAGATGCTTTACTTTGTTGTCCACTATCAAAAAACTAGTATTAGGTTTTAAGACAAAAACCTAGCATAAAATACTAAATTTCTATGTATGGTTTATATTGTACGTTTACCAATGTACTCTTCTAAATTAAACCAATTTTAAAAGAAATCAGTATAATTCATGGCATGTGTGTGCGTGTGTGTGTGTGTGTGTGTGTGTGTGTGCGTGTGTTCTATACTAGTCTGAACAACTTTAAGTAGTCTCACTAGAATATGCAGTTCAGGAAAATAATAACAGTACAGAAGAACACTAATTATCAGCATGTAGAACTCATAATCATAGTAAATATTTGATTTTCTGAAAATATTTTTAAAGTTCTTTTAAATCTCAAAGTGAAACCTATCACTTTGTACTTACAGATGAACTAGAACAAATCCAACAAGTTTTATTAAAAGGTGTTATCTCATACATTTTTTTTTAGCTGTGCCATTCAAAAATTTGCTACATGCAAACTGAACACACTGGTATGCTGCTGGTGATGTGCTCCACATTCCTGCAAACTGGAAGGCCAATTGTACAGGTTCCAGTTCACATTATAAAAATTATAATGCAGTAGCTCCAATGATAGTAAAGGAACATTGTTCTGGATCACAAAGTATTCCAAAAGAGAAGATAACTGAAACTGCTTCAGCTATTGTTACAATGAGGTGCTCAATCGATTTGATGGAGCTTCCCCACCCTGGAGAGGATCATCCACTATTCTTGGTCTACTTATTCATATTTTAACCTCGTCCAGAAGTATTCTCACAGATGGACCCAAAATAATGCTTACCAGATATTCTGACACCCATAGACAAGTGAAGTTATAGCACAAAATTTGCCACAACATTTACATCCCTTGTCAAATTAACATTTAACAACTATTTAGGCTAAGCTCAGTTTTCAAATAAAGGCACTAACAAGAATGAACTAGTATGTTGGAACTGTGATGCAGGCAGTAAAGAATACTTTTAAGAGATGTCTACTCATACCCATTAGTATATCATTTTTTAAAAAAGTATACTGTGAAGCAAGAAGTTATTAAAGGAAACTTTTAAGTAGAGTCAAATTGTATGTTATATGATAATGAAATGCCAAAATAAAAAATAGGTAATTTTATTTATTTTCAAATCAAGATAAAAAGAAAATTTGTGTTAATTTTGATCCTCATTTAAGCAAGCATCCCATCCTCACCATGGTTATATCTTATGTAGGTAATCTGTATTTTTTGCTATTAGTAATGAACTTATTTTCTAGTGGATTTAGGTCACTAGTAATTCAGTTTTGATTAGGAATCTTTGTAGGCATTTCACACACCTTAATCCCTTAAGATTTCTCTTGCCTTTTATATACATTTTTGCCTTTTATTCAGTTTGAGTTATCAGACCAATATCTCTGTGATATTGTGAATAAATTAGCACAGCTAGGATATGAAATTTCTTCTCTCTCTTTTCATGCATAGGTATTATAAATCTCAAATAGTGAGACTGCAGTTTTAGATTTATTAATGTAGTCATATTATATTTCTTTACATCTCTTAATAAATCTATTTTCCTTTGAATGCTAAGCCTTATCAACAACCAGCATAAGATATCACAAGAACAAGAAGCAAAGTTTTACTACTGGGTCCCTAGTGAAATTTAAGAATGATGTAACTCCAACTTCTAGGCAGGCACTTCTAGTCTAGTGAATCCTAACTATAGTAAAAGTAGCCAATATATGTGATATTTGAGAATACATATGTATATACATGTGCATACACACACACACACACACACACACATATATATATATATATATATATATATATATATGCATATATATGGCTTCTTTGAAGCCAGAGCAAATTAAATTCTGAAAATCAATTAAAAACATTGAACTAGAGAATTGAAATACACTGAGAAAAGAGTACTATGTATATTTCTGGGAATGCCAGCTGAATGTAACCATGCTTTTTTTGATCTAAGGAGACTGAGAGAAAATGGGTATTTTTCTTTTTATCAATGTTCGAGATTTAGAGGGAGAGAGGGAGGAGGAGGGGAGGGAGGAGAGAGAGAGAGAGAGAGAGAGAGAGAGAGAGAGAGAGAGAGAGAGAGAGAGAGCATATACTCCATTCTTTTTTTTTTTTTTTTTGTTTTTTTTTTTGGAGCTGGGGACCGAACCCAGGGCCTTGCGCTTCCTAGGCAAGCGCTCTACCACTGAGCTAAATCCCCACCCCCCACATATACTCCATTCTTAATTGTCTGAATATATTCTTACAAGGAGCTTACATATACATGTCACAGGGACAGTGTCTTCAAGATGACAAGTCTAATTAAGAAACTGCTTCAGAATGGGAATAACATGTATCCACTACCAATTTTATTTTGCTGTAAATAAGTTTTTAAAGAGATGCAATACTGTGAAGAATATCATGATTGATGGTGCATGAAATATTCTTTAAAGCTATAGCTAATAGCTTTGATAAAAACTTGGCATGCGAGGAAAGGAAAATCTAAACAGACAATTAGTAGTTTTTGAGTAAGAGCCATACACTATGTATTAATGAAGAGATAACTACCTCCTACACTGTAGCTGGCTAATTATCATTATCCTACAGAATGTGTACATATTAAGGACTCTGTGTTGGTCATCAATGGTAGCAAATTTGACAAATTTGTTTTTGTGTAATTACAACTCTTCAACTTCAGGTTGATAAATAAATGGCACTAGGAATGGTTAGAGTGTTTGAATCAATGAGTTAGAAACACGAATTTAACAGATAATAGCTAAAAGTACACAATGATACACAATGATTGTATATGTAATAAGCATTAAAACTAAGGCCTGGTGGAAAGCCAAGAAATATTTTTCAAAAGCTGAGTTTTTCTGCGGAGGAATAAGGGCATTTCTCCAGAATCCTGAAGACCAAGATTGTTGTTCACCTGAATGAACCATCCAAGGTTCCAAACAACATCTCCATCTGTCACTGAAACTTCATGAACTATGAATTTACTAGATTGTGTGGCAAAGCAAAATGGATAGCAGCCTGCATCTATGGCAGAACATTCCCATCTTTGAAGCTCTATTGAAAAGTACCAGCTTCTCGGGTTCTCAGTGTTCTTAGGTGTTATACCTCTCCTTTCATTACATAAAGTACCAAATGTATGAATGTATATATCTCATATTTATGGTAGTATCTGAATATACCAAAAGCCCTTAGACATTTTACCACAATAAAAGTTTTAAAATAACAGATGGATTACTCACACCCTGGCAAGTAAATATCTCACCAGTGCATCTACAGTAGTTGTTATTTCTGTTTATTTGCTGTTAATAAATCCAATCAGCATAATATCATCAGTGCAATGAGCCAGTGTGATATCTTTTGGAAGCCAGAGAGAATTAAATTCCCTGAAAATCAATTATAACATTGAACTAGAAAATTGAAATACCACTGAGAAAAAGAATACTATGTATACTGCAGGGAACGCCAGCTGAAAGTAAACTGAGCTTTTTGATCTTAAGAGACTTTGAGAATATGAGGATTTTTCTTTGTATTCATGTACAAGATTTAAAGGCATATTCTATTTTGATGAAGGCAAGAAATATCAATGGAGAATCTGTAATGGTCTACTGTCTTTCTTGAAGACCTATTTTTCTGCATAAGACAAATAGATAATTTGACAGAGAACAATAATTCCAGCCCTTCAAGAATTCTGGACACTCCTCACTAATATGGTGAAAGCTTATTTCATGTGTAAACATAAAAATAATATATAATGGTAGAAAATGCACTATAGAATTCAATATTGATTATGAAGAATTAAATAAATATATAATAAAAAATTCAATTTTATCAGATTTTTAATTACTTGGTTGCATTGAACCAAGAGAGATCATACAGTTCTGATTTGTAATGATGTTCAAATATTAGGTACATGTCTCAGACAATCATCAAATTTTGACCATTTTCTTCAAACCCTCTCACAGCAACATTAAGTGCAAGATCTCTGTATAGGAGCCTATATCAATAAATTTGCCTTCATTTTAATTTATGTACCTCTGACTATAATTGCACTTTCCCAATAAACATGTTTACAAGAGTTTTCTAGATCTATTATTGCATTCACTTGAAAACTACAGCTATTGCTTTGGCATGATGAACACCTCGTAAAGAATCAAACTCAAGTCATTTGGAGGTCTACTGATTCTTAGATTCTAGGCTTGGGCATGAAGCAAAGGAGCCGATAGAGATGAATCTTAAGTATAATAAACTATCTGCTATACTTACTGCCTCAAGAATTATCACTGTGTCTCATCAGTTGATAGAGTAATGATTCCCCACCATGACAGTGAACACACTGATATAACTGGTGGAGCTACCATGTGTGTGAGAACACTTTCACTAAATCTTAAAAAAACTAGGTGTAAAAAGGCTACTTACTTCTGATAGATCTATGAAAAGGCACATTTAATTAGTGTGAGTGAATGTGTGTATATACTTTTGTGTGTACATAAGAATTAACAAATAAAATTAAATATAAACATATACATATATAAATTCAGAAGAAAACATATTAATACAAATAGAATTTAGTGTCTCAATATCACTAGTATCATCAAAACATGCCTTATGTATACTGGGACTTTAACCTGCATCATAATAAATCATATGAAAGCATGACGTTCTGAATTTTGATTTTTCCCAGTCTCAACACTGTGACTTCAGAAGGTAAATTGTCTTTCCTGGTATAGAAATCTCTACTCATTTAAAACTTTTCTTGATCTTGAATACAAAGCTATTCTTTTACTTTTCACTTTTGTCCAGTGATATTTGAGTATCCAGTCAACTTAATTGCATTGGTAAATTTTCCAGAAAGGTTAAATGTAATTGCAGTTTCCTCCTCCCCTTTGATTAAAAGTACTCTAGTACATGTTTGTCTACATAATTATTATCACTGTCAAATTTATTGTGGGAATGAATACTTGTACTTGCATATTAAAATCTAATCAGATACAAAACTTCTTATTGAGCCACAACTTTGATGCCAACAGTCTGAAGGCATAGACTGGGTGACAATTATTAATTCCAGACTAGCTAAAATCACTCAGTAAAAACCTATCTCAAAAAAAAATAGCAAAAGCAAATCCTGTTTTTAGAAATCCAAATCCAATTCACAAAACACTAAAAATGATCAGAACAGCACCTGAGCTTTTGGAATAATAGCCACTTATCAGTGAGAGTGCATACCATGTGTGGTCTTTTATGACTGGGTTACCTCACTCAGGATGATATTTTCTAGTTCCATCTATTTGCCTAAGAATTTCATAAAGTCATTGTTTGTAATAGCTGAGTAGTACTCCATTGTGCACATGAACAACATTTTCTGTATTCATTCATCAATAGAAGGACATCTGGGTTCTTTCCAGCTTCTGCCTATTATAATAAATCTGCTATGAACATGTGGAGCATGTGTCCTTGCTATATGTTGGAGCATCTTTTGGGTATATGTACAGGAGAGGAATAGCTGGGTCATCAGGTAGTATTATGTCCAATGTTTTAAGAAACTGCCAGGATGATTTCCAGAATGATTGTACCTAAACTTACAATCTCACCAACAACGGAGGAGTGTTCTTCTTTCTCCACATCCTCAGCAGCATCTGCTGCCTAAAACATGGAATACCCATGATACAAAACACAGCTCATATGAAGCTCAAGAAGGAAGTCTAAAATATGGATGCTTCATTCTTTCTTAGAAGTGGGGACAAAATACTCACTGGTGATAGAAGGTGGGAGGGACTTTGGAGAAAGAGAGGTGTGGGAGGGGCAAAAAAGCAGGGCAGGATCAGGTATGAAAGAAGAGGATGAAATACAGAGAATCAGGAATGTGAATACGGGTGTGTAGCGATGAGGGATGGGGACCTGGGGGTAGCCACCAGAAAGTCCCAGATATCAAGAAAGCAAGAGGCTTCTACAACCCAACAGGAATGAGATAAGCTGAAATCTCAACAAAGGGGAAGGAAACCTGTAGAGACCATTTCTAGAGGTTAAGAAAGGCTCCCAGTTGGGGGATGGGGCCATTCACCCTTCTCAAAAATTTAACCCAGAACTGTAGCTCTCTAAAGAAATACAGGGAAAAAGAGAGGGGCAGAGACTGAAGGAAAGGCCACCCACAGACTCCCCCACATTGGGATTCATCTCATATGCAGCAAGTAAGTCCAGTCACTATTGCTGAAGCCAAGAATTTCTTGCTGATAGAAGCCTGATATGGATGTCTCTTGAGAGGCTCTGCCATTGTCTGACAATACAGAGGTAGATGCTCACAGTCAACCATTAAACTGAGCATGGGAACACCAATGGATGACTTAGAGAAAGGACTGAAGGAGATGAAGGGGTTTACAACCCCATAGGAAGAACAATAACATCAAACAACAAGACCCCTGCCCAGAACTCCCAGGGCCTAAACCACCAACCAAAGAGATCACATGGAGGAAACCATGACTCCAGCCACACATATAGGAAACGAGGTCATTGTCTGGCACCAATAGAAGGAGAAGCCCATGGTCCTGTGACGGCTAGATTTCCCAGTGTAGGGGAATGCCAGGGTGGTAAGTTGTGGATGGGTGGGTGGGAGGAGGAGGAGCCTCATAAAATCAGGAGGGATAAACGAGGGAATTTCTTGAGGGGCATGTGGGAAAGGGGATAACATTTGAAATAAAAGTAAATACATAAAGTATCTAATAAAAATGAAAAAAGAAAAGCAGTTAATGTCAAATTTGTATTTATTCATATTCTTTTGACTACCAGAAGCAATATGAGAAAAAGATGATGATAACTAGATAGCTTGATATATTTTGATGTAGCGTATTTCATTGGCTCACATGATTAGTTCTTGAAAAGTCATTTAATATGATATGGAGGCTGTTGATCAAGGGAAACATACAGGGGGAAGAGATGTCTGAGAATCTAAACTTATATTTTTGTGAGCCTAACCTATAGCTCAGAGCCCATATGAAGCCAAAGGTATCTATGATAATCATAATCTTATTTAACCATTATGTTCATATCATAATCTATCCTTGTTATTTGATATCAAACTTTCTGCAACATAAAATGTATAACAATAATATCAAAAATTGTGCATGCTTGGTTGAAGTTCAAATATGAAACTTGGAGAAACAATGGCGAAAAAAAATTTCTAGTTCTAGTTCAGTAGCACTGATAGAACAAAACTGCGACTTATCTTTATTTAATTTGTTCTATTCAGATTCTGAATGATATTTATAATTTGCTTGCTTTGGTTTATTCATCAATTCAATGGATTTTTATACTTTGAACCTGTGTGGGGAATTACTATCATGTTAACTGAGTCCCTGATTGATATTTATATCAATCGTAAGCAGTTTTAAGGATACTATAAGAAATAAGTGTTCAACCTGATGAGTGCTCTAACATATTTATGTTACCATATATTGATTTACATATGGTGGAAATTCAATCACAAGAAAAAATTATTAACATTAATAGTTTCAGCTTGAAAATTTTAATTTAACATTTCAAGGAATTTTGACAATTACTCATTTTCAAATTATAAAATTAAATAAAAAACACTAAGATTTATAATGCACTTAATTTACAAAAGCTCTTTTGATACAAAAAGCTGATTTTATCTTCTTAAACACTGTTATTATCAAATTTATTTATTGTAAATTATAGCTGATGCTGCTAAAGTACGGATAATATAAGTAATTTGCCAGAAGTCTAAAAATTAATGACTTTTTCTCTTAATCACTATGCTGTACAGATAAAGACTACACTTAGAAAATAGTTAATCATTACAAAGTTAAATATAGGATACAATAAATTCACTCCACATTTTCATTTATACTTCCAAGTTAATAGACTCAATATTACAGAAAATATCTTTATTGGAATATGCATTATATTTTGGGAAAATACTGGTATTTTATGCTTAGTTTACATAAAACACAGCTTAATACATCTCTGTAGAACCACAATAACAATGATATGCCAAAGACATAATATGTAATTTTAAACATATTGTGAAAGTAAGCTTAACAAATTTAAGATATATCTTAAAGCACAATATTTACTCTGCTGACTATTTGTTTTTCATGTAATTTCAATCCATCTTTAAAAATATAAATTTTGTTGCTGTAAAATTATAAAAAAGGCTGTTTTTTTCCCCACGCACTATGTCAGGCAACATAGAGCCCCAAGATATCTGGTGGATTTCTTCATCTTAGTCAGCAAAGCATCTCAGTGGCTTTACACCACCCCATATCACACTGCCAATCGCTGCTCTCTGAGGCTGGCATCAATCTCTCTACCCATCTTGTTCCCCAGGCAGGTTGCCACCATGCCAAACATTCACATCCCAACTTCGTGGTAAGCTAGCATGACTAGCCACCACACACTCTCTTAAACTTAAATGGCCACATAAAAGAACATACAGCACAATAACCTCTGATCCAATTGATAATAAATAATTTGCTCATCTAGACATACAAAGTCCTGTACACATCCACCCGTCAAGAATATTCACAAAAACCTGTAAATGTGCAGAGAGGAATCTTAACATTTGCTTCCATGTTCTCTCCACTGCCTCTCCCTCACCCTTCATTTCCAGTCTCCTCCTCTTTAAAACATTTCTCCTGCCCATCCTTCCTTCTTGTCCAATGACAGGCCTTGTTCTATTTTGTACCTGCCTTCACCTGTGTAATGACATCATCCTACAATATTTTTCTCTATAAATGCTGCTGGAAGCTGAAAAAAAATGGCTTAGCCATTAAGAAAGTACACTGTCCTTAAAGAAATCAGAATCCCCAATCCCAATATCCAAGTCACGAAGCTCAAGCTGGTTACTCCAGTTCTAAGACATCTAAGGTCCTCTTCTGGCCTCTGCAACACTCATCACTCATGTGTACATAATGTTACACACACACACACACACACACACACACACACACACACACACACACACACACACACACACACTAACATACACATAAACATATACGCAAATAAAAATAAACATAAACCTTCAGAAAAAGAAAGGTACTGACATATCTTACTACAGGAGAATGAATTTAGTATGATTAACATGCTAGGTAGGATACTCTGTTTAAGTCATATAAGCCTCTGCCAAACCCTTTTTCTATGGTTTCATAATGTGCCTATTGTTTATCTTTTCATTTTTTCATAAGAAAATAACAACATTTGACTCTATGTTAGTTATACACATTAATATTGGTTTTCTTTATATTTATTTGCAAATTTTATACTTCTTTGGTAGTTTTTGACACATGACAATAGTGGACATTCAAAAATTTTGTTTTTTCCCTTTAGCATTATGATAAAGGAAACATTATTATTTGTTGAGATGTTTCTTATAATTCAAGAAAGTATAAGAAAATGAACATTAATTCCTACTTACTAGTGGATTTATATTTTTCATTAAAAATATCTTTACATTATATAAAGGTAGAGCATTTGGAAATCTCACTGACTTAGCAAACCAAGACTATTCTGAAGATAGGTAAACATGTCTGTGGATTTTTAAGAATGTAAACATAATTAATAAATGCATAATAACTCACTTTCAGAACTCTATTACATCTTGTCTTTATATATACTCATGTATGCAGTACAAAGAAGTTGATGCCATTCATTCATTTTCAGTGCATATTGAAATTGTCTTGATGGATGAATGACTGAAAATCAAAAAAATGTTTAAGAGGAAAAATATCTATGTTGACTCTTATAAACTAATATGATTTATCATTTTAAAAGTGAAATAACAAAAACAATTCATTATTTGCTCATGAGTATCATAGTTTGTAATAGTGTTTGAGACCATACCTGCTTGCATGCTATGACATCTTTTGAATTTTCATTAATTTGATGAGAAGATAATCAAAAATAAAACAAACATAAAACTGAAAAGGCAATGAACTAATCTTTTTATGTATTTTCCAGTTCATGATGCTAGGTACATAATATGATTATTTAAACCAAGGTAAGATTCTCAATTATTTTACAAACACGTTTTGAAATTAGAGATTTAAATTGGATACCCATTTAACATTTGTAAGAAAAATCTATTCCAAAATAGAGGTGTGTGGGTCAAATTCTGACTCTCTGTTCTGTCCCATTGATCCCTATGTCTACTGTAGATTGTGTCTTAACATTGTGTTATTATTGGAGCTATGAAGTCCACATACACATCAGTTATAATGCTCCCTTGTATTTTCATTTTTGTTCATTTCTCATAAAGTTTTACAGTCATTCTAGGACTTCAAAATAATCTACCATATTTTCCGTAAAACAGAAATCTTAGAAATTTGAAATATTGTACCATATGCCAGATGAATACTTTGAACAGAATTGATATATTTTTCTAGAATGCATCATCTGTATTAATGGTGTTTCCTCATTAATTTATATTATATTTATTTTGTAATTAGAATTTTTAAATTCACAATATATAAATCTCTAGCATGTTTTATTAGCTTTATATCAATGGTATTATTTTACTTGAAGAAATTGCATCTGGATTAGTCAGGGTTCTCCAAAAAAATTATTGAATACACACACACACAGACACACAGACACACAGACACACACACACACACACACACACACACACACACACACATATATGTATATATATATTCTTATCAGTGGTTTAGTCTACCAGGCTGAATTTTTCAGTTGATCTAAAGTGAAAGTTGCAACCCACAAGAAGTAATTTCAAATATCAGTAAAGGAATGCTTCAGAAACAAGATAAATGAACTTGACAGAGAGAGTGTAAGAAAGCTGATCAAAAGAAAATGGTTCTTTCCCCATGTCCTTTATGTAAGTTTTGACCAGAAGGTATGGACCATTTTTGTGTTTGGTTATTCCAACTTACATACATGATCCAATTAAGAATATCTCTCAAGAGATGGGTAAGAAAATGCTCACTTGCTTGGGTTTTAGTTGATTCCAGATTTAATGTAGTAGATAGCTAAAATTAGGCATTACATATTTAACACTTATCAACTTAAGATATAGTCACATCTTCTTTTATCATGTTTAAATTCCAAATAAAAGAACATCAACTATATCATGATTCTACCTAACATGTGATTGTACCACCTACAAATACAAACACATTATTATAGAATACATAGTAATTTTTCTTGTAGAATACTTAATCTTTTAGAGTTTAATGTTTAATATTAAATATCTCAGTTGACACTATATGGAATATAAAGAAAAATGTATGTTTAAAATTTGTATATAAGCATGAACATGTTTTTAACAATATAGGACAGAATTTCTCATGCAAATTAAATTCCTCATCTCTTCAATTTGTTACAAGTCTTTAGCAGTACTTTTAAAATACCTTCTTCTGTTAAACATCTTATGTCCCCTTTATCCCCAGCAAGTACCTTAGAAGCATTGGTTCTTTTCCTGAAGGAGTGAACCATAGCTTCATTTCTCAATGACCTGGGCTCTGACTGTAAACTAGTAGTTATAGTTTTAAATAGACTTATTTTCAGGACATGTATCTTAGGCTATCTATTGCTGTGAAGAGATACTAGGACTATAGCATCTTTTATAAAGACAAACACTTAATTGGGGCTGTCTCATTGTTTCAGAGTGTTAGTTAATTATCACGATGGCAGAAAGCACAGGGGCATTCAGGTGCTCATAGTGCTCAAGGAGCTGAGAGTTCTACATCCACATCTGGGTCTACAGACTATAGGAAGTGAAATGTCACCAAATGAAAGCACATCTATACAATGGAGTAATACTCGACTATCAATAACAATGACATCATGAAATTCATAGGCAAATGGATGGAACTAGAACACATCATCCTGAGTGAGGTAACTCAATCAAAGAAAAACACACAGGGTAGGCACTCATTGATAAGTGGATATTAGCCAAAGAGCTCAAATTACTGAAGATACAATCCACAGACCACATGAAGCTCAGGAAGGACGACCAAAGAGTGGATGCTTCACTCTCGTCCATAGAGTGAGGAACAAAAATATTCATAGGAAGGGATATGGAGACAAAGTTTGGAGCAGAAACTGAAGGATTGGTCATTCAGAGACTGCCCCACCTGAGGATCTATCTAGCCCATGTATATACTGCCTCCAAACCTAGACAATACTGATGAAGCCAAGAAATGCATGCTGACAGGAGTCTGATATAGTTGTCTCTTGAGAGGCTCAGTCAGAGCATAACAAATACTGAGAACTAGGTTCCAATTGGAGGAGTGATAGAAAGGACTGAAGGAGCTGAAGGGGCTTACAAACCCATAAGAACAATACCAACCAACCAGAGCTCTCTGGGACTATACCACTACCCAAAGAGTAAATATGGACAGACCCATGTCTCCAGCTGCATATGTAGAAGATGATGGCCTTCTTGGGCACCAATGGGAGGAAAAGCCCTGGCACCTGCCAATGCTGGACCACCCAGTGTAGGGGAATGTCACATGGAGAGGCATTAAGAGTCAGGTGGTTGGGGAGAGGGAACATCCTTATAGAAGCATAGGAGGGGGATGGTATAGTGGACTTATGGATTGGAAACTGGGAAAGGTAATAACATTTGAAATGGAAATAAAAAATATCCCATAAAAAGAAAGCTCATAAAAGACTGTGGAATTGATTATTTGTTGGTCAACTACTCCTTAACATGAGCCATGCCCTGGAGTTGTTGATATACCCAATTTCATTTCATTGGAGAAAACTGGTTTTCCCTCTTCTAGCCAGTATAAATGACAATACATCTGTCTTTTCCTCTAATGGCTAGGTTTTCGTTCATTCTTTTAAAAATATGATAAAATAAACTACAGTCACGTAAAAGAAAAACTATCTCATTAAAGATATATAAAAAAAAAACAACAGATAAAGAACCCAAGAGAAGACATAACACTCACAAGCTAGAATCACCTAAAAGAAGAGAACCACAACTTAGAGAATGCCTCCTTAGTGTCATAATATAAGACACATTCTTTATTCGTGATTAATGGAAATGATCCTTCACACTGTGGGTGGAGTCATCCCAGGTCTAGTGGTCCTTAGTGATATAAAAAAGCAGGTTGAGTAAGACAAAAAATAGTCAGCCAGGAAGCAGCAGCCTGTACAGATTCTACAACATTTTCTGGCTCTTGTACTGTTTGAATACCTGTCTTCTGACCACCTCCAGTGATGGACTGCAATGTGGAACTGTAAGCCAAATAAAATCTTTCCTCTTTTAGTTTTTTGTTTGGTTTTGTTTTTTCTGTCATGGTGTTTCATTATTAGCAATAGTACTCCTTAGATGAACTATATGGCTGCCAGAGAGATTCTCTTCTAGGACCCACTTAGAAACCTTTAGGTTCTTTATTTAAAATTGGAGTCAGTCAACTGTATGACTCAATTCACTCTTTTTCTTTGTCAATTTATCCAGAGTCTAGAAACAACCAGCTAGCATTAGTTTTTTCTTATATTTCCACAAATGGCCAAAATGTTATGTATAGAGTCATTAATTCCTTGCTTTTCACAATGTTGGAATCAGAATAATCAAATGCATTTATCTTGACAAGTTCTTTAAACAGTTCACATCATGAATGTTTAGTACTCTCTGTACTGGTAGATTAATGAAGAAATTCAGCAGTAGTCAGAAGGTCGAGGAAAGAGTGATATGGAGTGAAAATGACTATACATTATGTATGTGTATCAATCAGTCAAAGAATAAATTTTAGAAATTACAAAAAATCCACAAATGAATCAATTAAGAATTTAAAATAAAGACAACTTCAATTCATCTCCATATCAGTAGGCTCTTTGGCTATGATTCAAGATTTGTAGGAAGAACACATGGTCCTCATAGTTCTTTCTCAACACTCTTCATCCATTTTCCCAGCCTATGTTCACTCCTTTGTAATTTTCTGTTTATTAAAAGAGTCACTCTCTAACAGGATCTCTACAGCATTTATACCTGCCTAGGAACTAGTTAAATTAAGTGTGCTCTTTTTCACCTCCCCAATTCTAATAATGCCAGTAAGGCCATGACTGTACAGCTGAGTCCCACTTCCATGAATATGTTCTGGTAACCAGGGTCATCAGTGGCAAAAACCTGAGTAAATATAGCGCGCTCTCTCTCTGCTACTACCCATGAAGTATGACACTAGGTTTTAATAAAAATCCTACAGAGTCAAGCTTATTTTTCTGTCTATTAACATTTAACCTATTCCAACATTTTCACTGGTCTGGAATATTTATTAGATTGTAAACCCAAGAGGTCTATTAATAACCTCTTATCTTTGACCAGCTGGAGTCTAAAACTTAAAACCCAGGATTAAACTTAAAATCAAGCATTATTTTGGTGACCTACAACCTATTAGTTGTTGTTAATACTAACTAAATAGTTAAGCACCTACCTAATGAAATTGAGACCAAGTATCTACACAAAGAAATATCACAAACATCATGACTCCAGATTTCTATATCCCAGTACAAAAACACAAGCATACAAAACCAAGATAGTATAATTCCTTCAGAACCCAGCACTCCTATTGCAATAAGATCAGAGAAAGAAACTTAGCTGACACATGGGACAGGAACTTCAAAATAGCTATAATAATTATAATTCATATCCTTAAAAGAGGATATAAAAATATCTCAGTTAAAGCTACAAAGGCACAAAAGTATTTGAGTGAAATAACTAAAATAATTCAACATATAAAATTAACATTTATTAAAGAAATAAAATCAGTAGAGAAAAGCCAAGTTGAAATAAAATTGAAAGTAAAAATTCAAGAAGGAAACAAAAGCTCATATGAAAGATTCAGCAACAAGCTAATGACATGGAAGGAAAAATTTCGGGTCTTGAGGACAAGACAAAACAAATTAAATTATTTAAAAATGGTAAAACTAAAATGGACCATGTACAAAACACACAGGTCTTAGAAGGTTTATTCATGTCTCTCAACTATTTGACTGTATTTTCTTGTATTTCTTGAAGGAATTTATTAATTTTCTCTGTAAATGCCCCTATCATCGTTTAAAGATTGGATTTAAGACCATTTTCTTATGCTTCTGTTTCTTTGGGCTATTTAGGGCTTGCTGAAGAAGGAAAGCTGGACTTTGTCAGTACCATATTGCCCTGGATTTTTTTGGTTCTGTTCTTAAGCTGTCCTTTATGCATCCATTTTTTTCCCATGGTTGGCTAAATGATCCTGATAATGGCAGGAGTTCTTGGGAAGGCCGGGGAGTTGTAAGCCAAACAATGAAGGTCAGGGGACCAGATTTGGATGGCTGTGCCTCAGGTGGAACTCATTTTACCTGCTGTGATCCAGTAGACCAGTCTGTTAGGAGATTGGTGAGGTAGGTTTCCAATCTGAGCTATTGAGTTCCGGTAAAGTTCCTCAGGACTCAAATTCGGACACAGTGCTCATTAATGGAGGTCAGGGGATCATGTACAACTCATCTCGGTCACCTGTGCTCAAGCAGACCTAGTATTCTTGTCCCCAATCCCCACAGGGAAGCAGGATACTTTTGGAGTCCTACAACTGATTTTTTAAAATATTGCATGCTTTTTAAGTGTATTATATATTATAGTTGTGAATTATTCCCTGTGGTTAAAAATGCTATTTAATGCATATAAAATGTATGTATAAAGAATATATAGCAACCAGAGCTTCCAGGGACTAAGCCACTACCTAAAGACTATACATGGACTGACTCTGGACTCTGACCTCATAGGTAGCAATGAATATTCTAGTAAGATCACCAGTGGAAGGGGAAGCCCTTGGTCCTGCTAAGACTGAACCCCCAGTGAACGTGATTGTTGAGGGGAGGGCGGCAATGGGGGGAGGATGGGGAGGGGAACACCCATAAAGAAATGGGGAGGAATTAGGGGGATGTTTGCCCAGAAACCCGGAAAGGGAATAACACTCGAAATGTAAATAAGAAATACTCATGTTAATAAAAAAAAGAATATATTGATAAACATAATAGATATTAAATAATGAACAAATACAACTTGTAGATGCAATGATTTAGATTTAATAGTGCATTATCCAATGAGTTAGAACTTCATAGAAGACATCATACCAATACTATTCAAACTATTCCACAAAATTAAAACAGATGGAGCACTACCGAATTCCTTCTATGAAGCCACAATTACTCTTATACCTAAACCACACGAAGATCCAACAAAGAAAAAGAACTTCAGACCAATTTCCCTTATGAATACTGATGCAAAAATACTCAATAAAAATCTTGAAAACCGAATCCAAGAGTATATCAAAACAATCATCCATCATGATCAAATAGGCTTCATCCCAGGCATGCAGAGATGGTTTAATATACGGGAAACCATCAGTGTAATCCAATATATAAACAAACTGAAAGATAAAAACCCCATGATCATTTCATTAGACGCTGAGAAAGCATTTGACAAAATTGACATTAATAGTGGGAGGTTTTAATGCCCTATTCTCCCCAATGGACAGATCATCTAGAGAAAAGTTAAATAGAAAACTCATGCAGCTATCACATGCCATGAATCAAATGGAACTAACAGATGTATCTATAGAGTGTTTCACCCAATGAAAAAGAATATACTTTCTGAGCACTTAATAAAACATTCTTAAATATTGACCGCATATATACTCAATTATAAAACAAAATTCCACATATACAAGAAAATTTGGCAAAAAAAAAAAAAAAACCCTATGAGACCTTCTGTATACCTGGTTACTGTAGGCCTCCTGAGCTTTTGGTTATTGTGGTCCTCCTGGGAGGCTCACAGACTGTAGTGATTGGGTGGGTGTTCTTCCACTTATGTGGTGACAGTGGGGAAGTGAGTAGAAAGGGAGGTAGAGCTTGGTGAGTAGGGGAGGGTGATAGGTTCTGAGTCAGGTGGCCTGTATGGGTATCTCAGACGGTGTGGGTATTCAGGCTAAATTCTTACCACTGTCTTGGGTACTGTGGACTTCATGGGAAGCATGCTGGCTGCAAATTTTGGGTGGGATTGTCAAGGCAGCTGATCTGGAAAAGAATTTTTTAATACCATACTGTTAGCACAGGTACTAAGAATGATAGTAAGTGAGACATCATGAACTGAAAAGCTTGTGTATGGTAAAGAACGTCATTGTTTTTTCAAATTGGCAGGGTTCAGAATAGGATGGATTTTTAACAACTACTTAACTGAGAGAGGACTAATAATTAAAATGTATAACAACTCAAAAGTGAGTGTCAAGAAAAATAGTTCCAGTTAAATAGGTATAAATCTAAAGAGAATTATCAAAATATGAATCTCACATGGCTGAGAAAAAATAAATATCTTCAACATCCTTAATCATTAGTAATATGCAAATAACTTTTTTAGATTTTTATCTTACTTTAGTCAGAATGGTATAGATAAATTAAAGAGAGCTCATGCTCTTGAATAAAGAACATTTGGCAGTGTGATGTTTCATCAGAACTCTCAAAACCTACCTCAAAATCCATTCTATTCATTATCCAGTTAAACTTCTGTTGGGCATATATTCAAAAGACTCTTCATCCTCCCACACATTACATTTGGTGATCTAAGTTCAAATCTGCTTTTTTCATAAAGGCCAGAAATTAAAAATATCCTAGCTATCCAGTAATGGATGAATGGATAGAAAAAAAGCATTGCATAGACACAGTGTAATATGATACAGCATTCTAATCAATGAAGTTATGAAATTCAAAGATAAATGAAACAAACTATAATAAAAAATTGACCAGAATGAAATGACCCAGACTAGAAAAGACAGATATGATACATATTTGCTTATATGTAGATGATTGTTGTTAATTGTTTGAAAACTAAGCTACAATTTTCATAACAACCGAGATTAAATAACAACAGTAGAGAGACAGAAGGAAAAAATAGTGGATAATTATTAATTAATGATTGGGAGGACTGATGTGGGATAATTAAGTGGAGAATTGGATGGAAGAGGAGACAAATATGTGATAAAGAGATGAGCAGCTAAACCTATGAGCCATTTGTAGGGTCATATTGAAACCTAATACAGTAGAAGCTCCTTAAAATATGTACAAGCATAAAGTCAATTTAAATGAAATCACAAGATAACTAGGAAGGCAGAGACCTAAATGGACATCTCTGGTCACCAAATAATGCTTCCTATACTGAGAATGAGTTATATCTAATACAGTTGGACAAAAGCGTCACATGGAAACATCTTCACAAACCAATTATATCTCCAAGTCCATTGGTTGCTCTCTACAAAGTAATGGTAATGGATTATCACTAAAGACAAAACCTACAGACTCATCAATCAGGATAAAAGTCAAGCTAGTGCTAACATGAGCCTTTATTACTAATGAGTTGTTTCCTGATACTGGAAAGTACTCTGTACAGTACAAAAGGGGAAAGGTATTCACCAGCTATGAAACTTTTTAATCTACAAGTATGACTCACCCTTCTCATATCCTATATAACAGTCAATTCTATATGATAAAAATATGTAGGTAGGGAGTGGTCCTATTAGGAAATGTGGCTTTGTTGGAGTAAGTGTGGCCTTGTCGTATAGGTTAATGTTGCTATACAGGTGAAGGCAGGCAGAATAAAACAAGGCCTGTCATTGGACAAGAAGGGAGGGAGGCGGGAGCAGAGGTTTGAGATGGGAAGGAGAAGAGGAGAAAAGAGAGGGAGCAAGGAGGAAGGAACTGGGAGAACATAGAGGCAGATGTTAATATCCTTCTCTGTGCATAGACACAGGTTTGTAAGGACTAATTTTAAGAATGGGTGTATATGGGATTTTGTGTTGTCTAGATTTGGCTGATTATATCTTATCAATTGGATCAGAGATTATTGTGTGGTATGTTCTTTTATGTGGTGACTTAATTGAATTCACAGTAAGAGAGCCACAAGGTAGGCGATCTCTGTATAAAAATGCCATGGCAGTGACACACCAAGGGAGCTGTGAGTGAGAACAGGGTGGCTTGGCAGGATGCAGCTGGAAAGGCTCATAGACTGCCTGGGTCAGAGAGTAATCAGGGGAAGTGTGGAACATCTGAGATAAATTAGAGCTAGTTCCAATGGCCTGCCAGAGCCAGAACTACCCACCAGGGTGTGTGCGTGAGCCAGTCACACCGATTTTAAATTTTACCACACCGTCGATGGAGAACATATGTCATTGGGGAGCGGATTTTGGGGTCTCAGATGCTTACACCAAGCCTACTGTGGCACTATCATTATGATGTCTTCAAATCCATGCCTGTATGCATGCTGCCATGCTTCCTCCTATGAAAATAATGAACAAAACCTGTGAACTAAGGCACATCCAATTAAATGCTTTTCTTTATAAGAGATACTCTGGTCATGCTCTCTCTCTACAACAGTAGAAACCTTGACAAGGACACCCACTTTCCTATATGTAATTTATTATCTAGAATTCTTATGGGGAAAATATGTTATAACTATAATTAAAAGAGATAAGATGTTTCATATAAATCTTGTTTATTCAACAAGTTTTTAAATGGTGATTTGATGCTATTATAAAGAAAGACATTGTGTGGTCTGCAAATACAGCATATGTACAAATCTCTAGGTTTGATTTCCTACAAAAAGTGAAATGTATATAGTGATGAACACTTGGAATTTCAGCACTTAACACTTAAGAGAATAAAAAGGTTAAGATCATCCTCAACACATATAATGTTTAAAGTGAGTTCAGGCTAGAGATAATTTTTACACAAAGCAGAACACAGCATAACATCACAAATGTCATTACAATTGTTGCTATAGTTTGACGAGAGTAAGTTCATATTAATAAGCCATAATTTGAGAAATTTTTGATGGAAAATAATCCTTTGATCATTTTTAGCATGCTTTTGGATTATATTTTATTTAACAAATTAACCTTTAATTATAACTATAATACTTCATAGTTATGCAATTGTTTATTGGAAGCTTTCAATTATATTTCAAATCAATAAAATGTTTGATATTAATTGTATATTCTGATCCCATAATAAAGATTCCTATCTTACAGAATGAAGCAGATATTTAAATATGTGTGTACTGCAGCGAAATGTTCTGAGGGAATGTTTTGAATGTTCTGAGTAAATGTTAAATATTCATAATGAATACTCATATAAAATGGATATATGTATCAACCACATATATAAATTTTAGGACTGTATTTTTGTGCCATTTTCAACTCCTGGGATAAAATAATATTGAAAATATTCATTTTCATATGTGTGAATAACTTATTTTCAAAGAATTATTTATGAATTTCATATATATATATATATATATGAAGCTTGATCAAATCCACCTACTTTTCTTTCCCTCCAATTTATTCTCATTTTCTTTACTATCCCTTCCTATGTTCAAAAAAATCTCCATAGTCCACTTAGTGTGTATGCGTAGAGTACAATTTACTAAAGCATGAGTGTTCTCCAAGGCATCTCATTCCTGAGGAAAACTGAGTTTACAACCTCCCTTTGCCATCAATTGCCAGAGATCCTCAGTTAGTAGTAGAATTTCATGAGTTTCTTCCCCATCCATGGTGGAATTTTGGCTGGTTTGAACCAGTGCACATATTAAGTAAACAGTCACAGCCACTGTGTGGTCATGTGAGTAGTGACATTATAGTCTACCAGGAAAACTGTTTCCCTGAAAGTATACAATACCCATATCCTTTATTATCTTTTCATTTATCTCTTGTGCAATCTTTCCTGAGTACTGAGTATATGTATCTTACACAGAGCTCAGCATTCCACTGATTAGGGCTGAAAGGTGTACTAATCTAAAGGAATAATTATAGACAGTTAAGAGGTGGCTTATTACTTTGTTCATTTAGCTAAGTAATAGTATTTTTTCTTCTGAAGCATACATGACAAAGACAAACATGGATTTTGGTCCTAATTAACAGTACCAAAAATTAATTCTGTCTTCATAGTGGGCTTTAAGTCAAATCAAAGAGTGGTTTTGTATTCCCATAATAACCATGTTACTCTTTTAGCAGCATTTGCCATCAGGCCAGTAGTATTATTTTATTATAATTCACAGTGTTTATCACTGTGTAATGCTGCTGATTATTTTTCTTTCAGAACAGTATACATAGTACACCCCAGCACTATAAAACTGTCTAATAGGGATGAAAATAGCAGGTCAATATCAGCTTGATTTCTCCATATACTATCACTCGAATATGTGGTACCATTAGCATTAGAGTCTTGCCGTCAAAGTCTACATTTCTTCCCCTCCCCGCCCCCCCTGGAGCTGAGGACCGAACCCAGGGCCTTGCACTTGCTAGGCAAGTGCTCTACCACTGAAAGTCTACATTTCTTAAGAAATAAATGAGGAACTGAATTCTGATTCTATATTTCTACATTGTTAAATAATTAAAGTCTTTTTTCCATTTTAGACATTTACAAATATTTTAAACATTATTTTTTGGATAAATGCATAATTTAATTGGGATATTATATGTATATTCAAGTAAATCTATAGATTTTATAATTCTGTAAATATTTCAATTACTTTTACTTTCTTACGGTCCAGACATTGACACTCCTCCTACTCCCCACTCCCACAGTTTCTTATCCCATGCCTCCCCCTCCCTTGTCTCCAAGAGGATATTACCCCTATTATCCTGAAACTCAAGTTCCTTGAGGGTTAGTCACATCTTCTCCTGCTGAGGCCAGACCAGGCAGTATGCTAGGATGTATGTATTGGTGGCCTTGGACCAGCAGTTTTATGATAGCTGGTTTGTGGCTCAGTGTCTGAGAAATATCAGGGGTCTAGGTTTTTTAGACTGCTAGTCTTCCTACGAAGTCCTCCTCCTCCTCTTTCTTTTCCTCCTCCTCAGCTTTCTCCTGCCTTAACCAAATTCAACCACAGTGGGCTCAGACTTCTGTCTATTGGTTGGTTTTAATTATCTGTGTTTGTTTCAGTCAGCTGTTTGTTAGGCCTCCCAAGGGACACTCAGGCTAGGCTCCTGTCTGTTAGTAAATCATAGCATCAGTAATAGTGTCAGGTGTTAGAGTTCCTCCTTGAGATGGATCTGAAGTTGGGCCAGTCACTGGACCTCCTTTCCCCAGTCTCTTTTCCATTTTTGTCCCTGCAATTCTTTTAGACAGGGACAATTCTGGTTCAGAGTTTTTGACTGTGGGATCCCAATCCTATCCCTCCACTTGATGCCCTATCTTTCTTCTGGAAGTGGATTCTACAAGTTTCCTCTCCCCACTGTTTGGCATTTGATCTAAAGTACTTCTCTTTGAGTTCTGAGTATCTCTCACCTCCTAGGCCTTTGGTACTTTCTAGAGGTTACCCCCATTTCCCAAACACTTAGGCTGAACATTTCCATTTATTCTTCTGGCTCTTGAGGCTTATCTCATGACTCTCCTCACTTTTCTTTCACCATACAAAGAATTTCTGAGTAAATATTTAAAAACCTAGCTTTCCATTATAGAGACAAGTACACCCAGAGAAGTTTATTGAAGAAATTTTATTGGAACTCTGGAAGACTTGTGAGTGTTTTCATATGAATCTTTGAATCCTATCTGATTATATCAGCACCTTACTATGATGTAATTTGTGGAAAGCAACTTTTATTTGCTCTAGACATTTCTGGAGTGACAATGGATAGCAGAATCACTGTAACTAAGATATTAGTGTTCTGTGTTTTGATAGTTAATGGCTGCCTTTGAATGCATTTATATAAGTATGGCAATGATAGCCAGTTTCTGATTTTTTTAAAGTTTAAATAAATAATACATTTTGGGAGGTTATTTATTTGAAGTATGGGGAAATTCTTAACATCATTCTGCATGATGAGACTCAGAAAAGTGTGTAGAGATCCATAAGTCTTAACGCTGGATTGACCACATGCACAGAAACAATAAAAAGCAAATCCTAAGAAAATGAAAAATCCGATTTCTACCCTTTGCATTATAAAATAGTAATGCTCAGGTTCAGCAGACAGAATAGCAACATTTTATTAATGGAATCAAAGCAAAAGGGAAGTTGGCTTCAATGAACTGAAAGGAATGAAATATATCAATAAAATATCTTAGAAAATGTACATATCTGACTTAAATAACCAACAAGCAGCTGTCTTTAACATTTCAATAAATGTTCAAGGAATAAAAGAAAAGAAGAAAAAACAATAAGAATAAAATAAAACCAACTCTTGGTTTTAAATGTATAGCTAAAGAAGGACATGTGCCAATGGGGTTTAAAAGTCAATTTTAGCAAGAAAAAATGAGATTTAGCCAAGTTGTTAAAAAGTAAATTATGAAAATTGAGAAACAAGAAAGAAAATAAATTCAAACTAAGACAAAGTAACTTGTTAAACAACATCAAACATTTGAAGAATATCAGAAACATAAAAAACAATACATGAAAAAATAATGGCATTTTCTATACAAAGTTAGATATATATGTCCCAAATGTATAATGTATGACATAGAAGTACATTAATTCACAGAATATCACCAACAAATTATCCCAAATAAATCAAGAAATATTATAATATAGATACTTCAATAAAAGGAATTCAATAATCCAAAGAAGAGTGACTCAACACATATATGTAATCCTTACTAAGACTATAAGGTAATCAAACACCAGGGAATTTAGAAAGTGTTTATCAATAAAGATAAGTGAAAAGTAGGTGGTTTCCAAGACAAATCATGAATAAAATTAAATAAAGAAGTACAATTAGTAATACAATTTTTCAAAGAAATATTATGAACAAGTTCTCAAACTTTAACTGAGAGTAGAGGAGTTTCAGCAGTATTACAGAGCAATAGTGATAAAAACTGCATGGTATTGGTACAGAGACAGAAAGATAGACCAGAGGAATAGAATTCAAGACCCAAAAATGAAAATATACCTATGGTCACTTGATTTTTGACAAAGGAGCCAAAACCATCAATGGAAAAAAGATAGCATTTTCAGCAAATGCTGCTGGTTCAACTGGAGGTCAGTATGTAGAAGAATGCATATTGATCCATGCTTATCACCCTGTACAAAGCTTAAGTCCAAGTGGATCAAGGACCTCCACATCAAACCAGATACACTCAAACTAATAGAAGAAAAAGTGGGGAAGCATCTCGAACACATGGGCACTGGAGGAACTTTCTTGAACAAAACATCAATGGCTTATGCTCTAAGATCAAGGATTAACAAATGGGATCTCATAAAACTGCAAAGCTTCTGTAAGGCAAAGGACACTGTTGATAGGACAAAATGACAACCAACAGATTGGGAAAAGATCTTTACCAATCCTACAACAGATAGAGGGCTTATATCCAAAATATACAAAGAACTCAAGAAGTTAGACCACAGGGAGACAAATAACCCTATTAAAAATGGAGTTCAGAGCTAAACAAAGAATTCACAACTGAGGAATGCCGAATGGCTGAGAAGAACCTAAAGAAATGTTCAACATCTTTAATCATAAGGGAAATGAAAATCAAAACAACCCTGAGATTTCACCTCATATCAGTGAGAATGGCTAAGATCAAAAACTCAGGTGACAGCAAATGCATGTTATATGGACATCTCCTGAGAGACATAGCCAGAGCATGTCAAATACAGAGGCCAATGCTAACAGCAAACCACTGAACTGAGAACAGGACCCCTGTTGGAGGAATTAGAGAGATGATTGAAAGACCTGAAGGGGCTTGCAACAAATAAGAACAAGAATGCCAAACAACCAGAGCTTCTAGGGACTAAACCAGTACACAAAGACTATAGGCTCTGACTTCATGTTTAGCAGAGAATGGCACTGTTGGGCACCAGTGGAAGGAGAAGCTCTTGGTCCTGCCAAGGTTGGACCCCCAGTGTAAGGGAATGATGGGGGTCCATAAGGTTGGGTGCATGGGGAGGGGAACACCCTTATAGAGGAAGGGGAGGTGATATGGAAATTATGAACAAGAAATCAGGAAAGGGAATAACATTTGAAAGGTACATACAATGGCTACCAACAGATTGGGAAAAGATCTTTACTAATACTAAATCTGATAGAGGGCTAATATCCAAAATGTACAAAGAACTCATGAAGGTAGGCTCCAGACAGCCAAATAATCCTATTAAAATGGGGTACAGAGCTAAAGCAAGAATTCTCAGTTGAGCAATGCCAAAGGCTATGAGGTACCTAAAGGATGTTCAACATCCTCAGTTATCATGGAAATGCAAATTAAAACAACCCTGATCTTCCACCTCACAACAATCAGAATGGGTATGTTCAAAACTCAGGTGACAGCAGATGCTGGTAAGGATGTGGACAAAAAGAAACAATTCTCCATTGTTGGTGGGATTGTGAGCTGGTACAACCACTTTGGAAATCAATCTTGGAGTTCCTCAGAAAATTGGACACTGTGCCAACTGAGGACGCAACTATACGCTGTTGGGCTTATACTCAAATGATGCTCCAACACATAACTAGGACATATGCTCCACTATGTTAATAGCACGCTTGTTTAAAATAGCCAGAAGCTGCCAAGAATTCAGATGTCCTACAACAGAATAATGGATACAGAAAATGTGGTACATCTGCACAATGGAGTACTACTCATCTATTCAAATCAATGACTTCATGAAATTCATAGTCAAATGGATGGAGCTTTAAAATATCATCCTAAAGGGGTTGGGGATTTAGCTGAGTGGTAGAGCACTTGCCTAGCAAGCGCAAGGCCCTGGGTTCGGTCCCCAGCTCTGAAAAAAAATATCATCCTAAGTCCAGTAACCCAAGCACAAACACACACATATGATATCCACTCTCTGATATGTGGCTATTTGCCCAAAACTTGAATTACCTAATGTATAATACATAGACCACATGAAGCTCAAGAAGAAGGACAACCAAAGTGTGGATGCTTCAGTCCTTCTTAAAAGGGGGAACAAAAATATTCATAGAAGGAGATATAGAGACAAAGTTTGGAAATGAGACTGAATGAATGGCCATTTAGAGCCTGTCCCACTCGGGAATCAATCCAATCTATATATAACACCAAAAGTAGACAAGGTTGATGAAGCCAAGAAGTGCATGACAACAGGAGCCTGATATAGCTGTCTCTGGAGAAGCTCAGCCAGAGTGTGACAAATATAGAGGCAAAAGCTTGTAGTAAACCACTGAACTGAGAACAGGGTCCCCCATTGGATGATTTAGAGAAAGGATTGAAGGACCTGAAGGAGTTTGCAACTTCATAAGAACAAGAATACCAACTGAGCAGAGGTCCCAGGTACTAAGCCACCATCCAAAGAATACTTATGGACAGACCCATTGCTCCAACTGCACATAAAGCAGAGGATCCGCTCATTGGGCACCAATGGGAGGAGAAGCCCTTGGTCCTGCCAAAGCTGGACCCCCCAGTGTAGGAGAATGTCAGGGTGGGTGTCAGGAGTGGGGGCTTTTTGGAGAGGGTGAACATCCTTACAGATGAAGTGGAAGGGTGATAGGATAATGGACTTATGGATGGAAAACCGGGAAAGGGGATAACATTTGAAATATAAATAAAAATTCAACAAAAACTGTTAAAAAATGTGGATGAGGCAATACAGTATGAGGAGAAGGATCCCATAAGTATCCAAAGAGTCACAAATAACCCCTTCTCCCTATCTTAAGCAAGCCACAAAACAACAATCTATTCAGTCAAAACATATGCTAAGGAACTAGGTCAGACACCTACAGGCTCCTTGATCTTGAATTCCTATAGTTCTCACACAGTTGACTCTATATAGTGAAAACATTTTTTTTAGTCAAAAGAAACATAAGAATTTTATTTGATGTGACAGGTTCAGAACCTTAACTAAAGCTAGTGTAGCATTTTCCAACAAGACTACCAGTATAGATCAGTGGTAGAATCTTGTTCAGTGATCTCTGGCCTCTAGATTTAATCTTGTAAATGGCCACAACTCATTTTAATTAAAAAATATATTAAAAGTGGTTTCCAATTGTTAAGAAGAATTTATAAAAATATATTGTCACAAGACATTACTGATATTTCATAATAGCATAACATGCACTTTAATTTTTTTAAAAGATTACCAATAAAGTCTTTATTTACAACAATGTTGAATGTCACATACAAAAATATATGCACTTTTCATTTCCCATAATTGGCTCAATTGGCATCTCTGTATTTTACTGGATCAATGCAATTCTACATCATTACCTGTAAATCATTCACTCAGGTTTGGCTTTCTTCAAATGTCCTTCTTCTTCATTTGTCTTTCATTTCCTACTGACTGACACTTAATTTAAAGATGTGTTGACATGGAGGAAGATTTTTAATTTCAAAAGGAAAAGGTGAACTAGAAAGATCATGCACCTTGCAAAAATGTTTCAATTTCAAAAATTTTCAATGATACAGAATGTAAAAATAGACATCATAGTAAGGGATTTTTTTGATATAACATTTTGCCCCAAAATCAACTTGGGGGCATTTAGAGTTCTTTTCAGCCTACAGGACCCATCACAGTCTATTTGTGAAGGAAGTTGTGATACAAACCTAGATATAAGCAATAGAAGAATGAGGATTACTGGCTTGTTCTTCATGGTTTAATCAGACTGAATTTTTTTTTTCTTGCAGTCATGTCCCCAAGCTCATGATTAATATTGCCCAAAGTTTGATTGGTATTGCTAGGTCAACCATGTGGAAATATTTTCTCAATGGAAGCTCCTTGCTTTAAACAACTCTAGCTTCACTCATGTTGACACAAACTTAACTAGCAAAGTAGACTTCAAAAATAAATAACTGGCAAGAAATAGTAGGATTTGTGAGTTAAAAATGAAGAAACCTACGAAGATACCATCTCATGAATAAAATATTGTACATGTTTATATCATGATATAAAGTTTTATAGCTACTATTACTTTTTAATAGTTACATACATGTATATAATACATTAGCATCATAGTCACACACTCTTGTCTGTGTCACAATTTCACTTACTCTGTTCTCCCTAACTAGTCAATGAGTATACTATATACTGCTCATGAATTTATTTGATATTTCTCTCTCAATTTCTCTCTATCTCTGTCTCTGTCTTTGTCTCTCTCTCTCTATATATATATATATATGTATGTATATGTATATGTATATGTATATGTATATGTATATGTATATGTATATGTATATGTATATATTTTAGATTTGCCTACTGCATGTCTGTGATGGTAATGGTCATGATATACCAAGAAGATAGCATTTCATATCATTTCTCTTGTTTTGATAATTTTTTTCTTTTTCTTATTCTTTTTTCTTTTGTGGTCAGCAACTTTAACTGTCAACTTGACATGATCTAAAGTCAACTAGGAAGAATGCCAATGAGAAATTTTTTCACATCAGTTTTGTTCATGACCATGTATAAAGGTAACTGTCTTGATTTCATCAATTGATGTAGGAAGACCAATTCTAAATGCAATCTTCAAATTCTGGTAAGAACCCACAGAAAAGAACAAGAAAAAATGAAAGTGCTTTTCATATTTCTCTGTGTATGTTTGTTTCTTTGTTAATAAATCAATTACTAAATTAAAGAATTGTGTATCTGATCCTTTGGCTTTAACTCTGTTGACAAATACATCTATTCTGTTGAGGTTAGTACTGAGTCTCTTGATCATATTGGAATCACCTCTATTTCTTCCATTGTAGACTGAAGCTGTAAGTGATCTGAAAGCTTCTTCCATAAAGACTATGTCTTATAGTATCCATATGTAATATACAAGTTTTCAAGTTGGGAAAAACAAATGAACAATGCAACTGCATATAACATAAGTTACAATAATTGACCATCATGGTAAAACATCATATCTGGTTTATTATTGACACTTACATTTTGGAGTTAACATTCTAGTTGGACTTATACCATTTTCAATACCTAGTAGTTTAAATTTAGCCAAATATCCACCATTAGTAAGGTCATAGAAAGTAGAGCAAAGCCTGTTAGAGCACATTCCTAAACCAATGTAATTTCTAACTATAGCATATATATATACATAATGGGAGCTCTAACTTCTCATCAACAAAACTATTTTTGGATAGATAACAATAGAGATATCCACAGCTGATTAAATTCAGAGAACAACTATTTCATGTCCAACTCCATATGATATATCTACAATGATTTATATACATGCAGACAATGATTATCATAGAAAAGGGGATATAAAAATTGTGAGAGCTATTATTAAGCTAGGATACTTGCACCAGATCATGCCATCAAGGCATGACTGTGAAGCTACAATTATGAAACTCAGAAATATTGTCATGCAAACAAAGGTAACACAAAGACAACACCAGTTGATATGTTAATATGGATGGAGTAAAATATCCCAAAGCCCTTCTTATAAAGATGAAGATCTACAGGATGCTTAGGTATATTGGATAAGTCTTCTGCAGAAATGATTTCTCTGAAATAACCATTATAATAGCTTAAAATAAAATATGATTGCAGTTTTCCTATATATTGGAAAATACCTATTAGAAATTAGGATTCTTGGAAGAATAACCTCTAATTCAACATATTAAATAGCAATTTTACATGAAAATAATATTAATCTACAAGGAATTTTTAAAAAATGACATCATGGTAAACACAGAAGTAATTTATTCTATAATTCATTTTTTGAGTTAATGTGTTTTATATAAAAATTATAATTGATGTAACTGGCAGTATTTAGAAAAGTTCTGGGAGAGTTGTAATTACTATCATATATTTTATTTCCTTCACATAATGGAAATAAGAATCTTTTATTTTTTTACTTGTCTTGTTTAGACTATTATTTTAAAGGTTGACAGGTTTGGCATTTTGAACTATACTTCTTTCTAAGGTACTTAGACCATTTACATGTACATGTCATATTTGTCTTTTTGTTTTGTGTCAGTTTTGACTTTTTCTATTTTATTACTGATTACAAAAAACAAATAAAGCCTTGAAACATTAAATCGCATCTCTTCTTGACAACTATTTCATTATCCTCATATTTTCCAAACATGATTAATGCAATAATTCACTCAAAGGAAAATGTCTTCAAAGTGAGTGATGAACTGTCTACAATCACATTTTTACAAACTGATACAATCTAACTTCACACTGAGGTAGCCCAAATACATAATAATTTTCCTTTATTGCCTGTTGTAGTAAAGTCCACGAGCCAATCTATGATGATTCATAAAGTTAAAAGAAGGCTAATGTTGCACAAAGACATTAAGATCTGTGCATTTTTAGTGTATCTTAAATTATATCTTAGACCATTATTTGCACAGTAGTACAATACTACTATGATTTTAACAAAAACAAGACTGGAATACAAATCATTTGGAGAGAGAATCAATTGAATGGTGCAGCAAGAAAAACACCAAAACCTAAGACAGAATGCAAATTAAATTATCACTAGAAAAATTTCAAGTCACTATCTATTGCTGTAAAATTTTATGCTACTGAACTCCATGTATCCAAAGACCAGCAGAAGATATTAATAAACTCATTTAGTCAATGGTTATTAAGCTTACTAAATGGCCAGCAGAATATCATAAGAAAAGGAAAGGGGAAAAATGTACTCAGTCTAAAATATGACATGAAAGTTGGGTGTATCTGAATTGAAAAACTTTGACCTGACAATGATGAAAAGCTTGATGGTAATAAAAGGGTGAAACAATCTGAGAAACAGATTGTCATCAAAACTAAAACTATAGATATACTTTTGAACCTTGAAATAGTCTAGAATTAGCCACTGTTTAGGAATATTAAAGAGGAGCACTTTTTGCTAAAAATTAGATCTTAGCCCCATGACACGAATATGAGTCTTAAGATACACCACTGCCAATGTTAAGCATGTTTGATTTTCAATCACTGTGCCACTAAGATTATTATAATTTATCATAGCAGTGACTGAGATCTAAAACTGCTGTATTTTGTAATGCAAGAAAAATCTACCAATAACAAATGAGACTTAAAAGTTTAAATACAGATAGGATCTGGTAGACGTATAGTATTGCAGAATTCTTACCTGTACATTAAAATATTTTCATGAAACATAAATACAATTATATAGACCATAATATGGGAACTGTATAAAATAACAATACCAGAAATCAATTAAAACTCTATAAATGTATTTTTAAATTATACAGTTTGCTTTAAAATATAATTATATATAAAGCCAGCAATATATTGGGTATCTATAGCATGCACAAAAGTAAAATATGCAATCAGTAATCCCTTGCAATTATTAGTGATGTTGTTGTCAATTTATAAATCATATGAGAACATACATAGGATATTATGAAGCATTATGTACTATTTTTAAAATTGATGTAGATATTAACTTACAAAACAAGATAACTCTCTAAAACCAAGAAAAAACTGGTGCATTACAATTCCAAAAAGAGGCAAAAATGTAAGAAAACAAACAAACAAAAATGCTATACTAAGCAGAGTAATGTGAAATTTAATCTGATAATTGGGAGGGAGAGAGAGAAGGATCTGTAATCTTTTTTTTCTCCTTATTTATTGGATATTTTGTTTATTTTTATTTCAAATGTTATCTCCTTTTCTGTTTTCCTATCCACAAATCCCCCATCCCATCCCTAGCCCTGCTTCTGTTAGGGTGCTCCCAACCCACTTAGACTCATCTCACCATCCAGGCATTTCCCTACACTGGGGCATTGAGCCTTTACAGGACTAAGGGCCTCTCCTTTCATTGATGTCACATAAAGACCATCCTTGCTACTGGAGTCATGGGTCTCTCCACGTGTATTCTTTGGTTTGTGGTTTAGTCCCTGTGAGCTCTGGAGCATATGGTTTGTTGATATTGTTGTTCTTCCTATGGGGTTACAAATCCCTTCAGCTCCCTCAGTCCTTCCTCTAATTCCTCCATTGGGGACCCTGTTCTCAATCCAATGGTTGTCTGTTAGCATCCATCTCTGTGTTTGTCAGACTCTGGGAAAACCTCTCAGATTGCAGCTATATAAGGATCCTGTAAGCATAGACTTCTTGTCATCTAGAATAGTGTCTGGTTTGTTGTTTTGTATATAGGATGGATCTCAAAGGGTGGAGAGAGAGTCTCTAGGATGGACTCTTTCAGTCATTCCACATTGCATCTCCATATTTTACTCTTCCTGTTTTTTATTTCTCCCTATAGGAAGGACTGGAAGCATCCTATACCACTATTGTAGCAAACAATGACTTGGAAATGCTTAATCAAATGGGTAATGAAAAATGTCTGGCTAGTAAGGTAGCAGTCACAAAGAACACACATTGTGCACTCATGAAAATGGATAATGACCCCCAAAACTCAAGGAATAAGATACATTTCTTTGGGTGTCTAATCTTGACATTACTTAAAAAGTGAGTTTAGGGCAGTCATTCGATACAGTGGAAACCTGTGTTAATATAAAATGAAAAAGAAAAATGAAAATACATATAAAAACAGAAACAAACAATCAAATTCATAAAAACAAGTGACAGAAGAATAAAGGTCCCAATTTTACCAAAAAATAGCTGGCAACCAGGCAGGTAAATGAGCAAAAGGAATAATTGCCCAGGAATGTATTATTGAAAAACAGGAAAAAGGATGAAAGCATCATATGGCACAAAGGTGCATAGCTTAATGCAATGATAGGAAAGAAATATTGTACCAGGAAAAAGAAGTCATAAAAAATAAAAACAAAGTAGTATTAGTAATATAATGGACATAAAAACAAATAGAATCAGTTGGGTTTCTTATACACTACTCAGAAATAAACTCATTTTAAAAACATTTTATTTTAAATAATTATATAACTTCCATCTTTCCCTTTCTTCCTTCTATCCTCTCACATGTATCCTGTCCCCAAATCTTTTATTTCCCCTCATACACTCAAACTGATATACAAGCACAGTAACAGAAATGAAAGAAAAATAATAGACATGAATTTTAAAGTTGTTCAGTAGTCATAAAATAAAACTATAAAAATAATGACACCAATATAATGGATATCTATATAGCATGCAATAAAGTAATATGCCATCAGTAATACCTACCAACGTTTAATGACATTGTGGCCAATTTATAAATTATATATGTGGTCAAATATATCAATTCAAAATGCTGCATATGTTTTTGTTTTTGTTATTATGTATGTATGGTTTTATGACTAATACTTTTTTATTAGGAAACTAATTAGGGGATTCATTCCTGGAGGGGCTAATTCTCCCACTTACTGCATTTATTACTTGCCTGTAGTCCTTTGTTTAAGTTTGGGTTTAAGTAAAATGTGCTTTTTTTCCTTATCCATAGCATGCCTATTGATTTTGACAATGATAAGGTCTTGTTTATGTAGCTAGTGCTAGAAGATACAGTCTCAAAGAAATCTTTATTGTATTCTGGTCTTCACAATTATTCCACTGCCCTCCTCCTCATGTTCCATGATTCTTGAATACAGAATCTGTGCTTCAGATGTGTCCATTAGGTTGGGGTCATTTGACTTCTGCATTGAATTCAGGTGTTTTGTTGTTGTTGTTGTTGTTTTGTTTTGTTTTGTTTTGTTAATGAGTGTGTGTGTATATAAATACAACATTCTTTAATCTATTTAGTGTTACCTATATGTTCATGAATTCATGGCTGAACAATTGGAATTGGAAGTTCAATTGGGGGTGGAGCTCATGCATCAGGAAAAATAATACTCCTATTCTCTGGGAGGGAGGTATCCTCATGGAATTTCTCCATTCCATTTGAGCATGCTTTATTGGTGATGTCCTTTAACAAATATTGTTTTATCGGTAATATTGTTGAAGTAACATGAATGAAGTATCCCTTGCATTTTAAGAGATACAGTTTAATATCAGATTCCCTGGTCCCTGGATCTTACAATTTTTCTTTCCTTTTTTTTTCAATGTTCCTTGAGACAAAGGTACAGAGTTGTGTTGTAGATTTATCAATTGGTTTTGCTCCCAGCTTCTGTGATAGAAACCACTCTGTAAATTGTTATCTCTCTAACTTGTTATCAACTCTTTATCTTTTATATACATTTTAAAATACACACACACACACACAGAGAGAGAGAGAGAGAGAGAGAGAGAGAGAGAGAGAGAGAGAGAGAGAGAGAACATCGACAAAGGCATGAAGGGAGGGAAAGAGATACACAGAGACCTAGATACACAGAAATGGTTTGGTTTACTACATGAAGTATAATATATGGTTTGACAGGTGAAATAATGTATAAAAGGTGGAATAGAAAAATTTATCTTCTAAATTTTCTCCGCTGCTGAATAGAGCAGGGATTCTCTGAAACACATGGTAATACCTCCTGTAAAGCTGTGGGTATATGTGTTCTTCAATCCCACAACACTGTTTAAAAAAAATTATTCTTTCATGCCCGTATACAAATACAAAGGAATGTGTGTGTGTGTGTGTGTGTGTGTGTGTGTCTGTATTCAATAACACTGAGAATCTTAGCATCAATTAGCCACAAGAGGGGTATATTCATAAGTTTCAGAGTCCACACAATACTGAGAATATGAAACTTGTCATTTAGGCTAACATGAAATCATTCCCCAAAGCACTAGACTTTCAGCTGATGATACAGAAAGAGATAAAATACATATAATTGGAGTGCACTTTATTTTGATAGTCAAACAGAGGACAAAGAAGGAAAACTACAGTTACAAAATGTCATTAAGCTTCATAATTCATAATTTAACCTCTAGTAGAAGACTTAACTAATATTTTTTGGGACAATAATATAAAATGAATGCAATTCAAAATGGAGATAACTTTATATAAAAGGAATTATAAAAAGTAATATATGCAGGTAAGATGAACAATATCAATATTAAAATGAATTAATTAAATTAAACTTCCATTTTTATATATACATTGGTCTTACTTGAAGGAATTATAATAGAAATAGATTGTCTTGAATTTTCTAAAAACATTAATTTAAAGTATTATTGGAAATTAAAACAAAAGTGATTCAAATCACATATAATCCTAGACAGGACAAAAGAACATCCTGCTTCCTGTTGAAAAATTTGGAAGCCCCAAGGATAACCAACTTCGAACCCGGTCCAGCAAATTCTTTCCCAGTCTTGTCATCCTGAGATCATAGTCAGTTGCCATGGGACACACAGTGCAGAGACGAGTTGTGTGCAGCCCTTTGGACGTACTGTTTTGCTCTGCAGTTGTTCTTCAGTTCAGAGGAACCCTGTGGAACACCAATAGAGCCCTGCTCCAACATGGAAATCTTGGGTGGGGAGTATCAAGGCTAAAAAGCTGGGTCTCTGGTTCAATAATCCCTTGTCAGTGGGATCTGCCTGAGGTAAAGCCCGCAGAGCAAGGTAACCTGAAGTACTTTGTCTGACCTTCACCTTCCCAAGAAGTCCTGCTGTTATCAGGATCATTCAGCCAACACAAAAGAAACACAAATGCCTAATGGACAACATAAGAACAAAATAAGTGAGGCCCATAGCAATATGACACCACCAGAGCCAAGCTATCCTGTGATAATAAATACTTGCTACCCTAATGAAACTGAAGCACAGGAAGAGGTCCTTATATTCAATCTTACAAAGAATATAGAGGCCTTTAAAGAGTACATGAATAAATCTACTAAAGAAATATAGGAAAATATATTCAAATGCTTTAAGCCATTAAAAGAAGCAAATGAATATAAAGAAATACAGGAAAATACAATCAAAGACGCGAAGGATATGAGTAAAACAGTCGAAGTCCTGAAAGGGAAACAAAAACAATAAAGAAAACAGGAACTCTGGGAACCCTGGAAATGGAAAACATAGAAAAGCAAAGAAGAGCTACAGACTTAAGCATCACCAACAAAATACAGGAGATGGAAGAAAGAATTTCAGAAGATGATAGAAGAAATCAACATATTTGTTAATAAAAATTCAAAATCTAAAAAGTTCATAAAACAAAATATTTAGGAAATTTGGGACATTATGATAGAATAAACCTAAGAATAATAGGAATAGAAGAAGACTACCAGCTCAATGGAGAAGAAAACAGCTTCCACAATATCATAAAACTAAATTTCACCAACCTAAAGTAAAAAATGCCTATAAATATACAAAAATTTTACAGAACTCCAAACGAATTGGGCCAAAAAAGAAAATCCTTATGCTATATAATAATAAAAACACTATTTATACAGAAAAAAGAAAGAATTTTAAAAGATGCCTGGGGAAATGGCCAAATAATATATAAAGGCAGACCTATGAGAATTACACACTATTTCTCAACTGAGAATCTAAAAGCTACAAGGGCCTGTACAGAAGTATTGCAAACCCTAAGAAAGCAAAGATTTGAGCCTAGACTACTCCATCCAGCAAAATTTCAATTACCATACACATAGAAACCAATTCCATAACAAAATTGAATTTAAATAATATCTTTCCACTAACCCAGCAATACAAAGAATACTAGCAAGATGACTACAACCCAGTGAGGTTAACGAAAGTCAAGAAAACACAAGAAATATTTTCACACTGTCAAATCCAATAAAACGCACACACACACACACACACACACAGAGAGAGAGAGAGAGAGAGAGAGAGAGAGAGAGAGAGAGA